>NC_044904.1:10217102-10517102 GCF_001633185.2 Quercus lobata | reverse complement strand
GGAAGTGACAACTCATGTCCTAAGTAGCTTGGAATTCAATATGTGTGAGGCTCATGAGAGTTGAGGACTGTAACAACTAACAAGTCAACAATCATGATATATAAATGAATTTTTTTTGCTCAATCTGGCTCAATTTGGAGGCTTGGATAAAAGAAAATCTGCTAAGAGGAAGATCCTTTTGAATGACTAAAATTTCTCAAAAACAATTTGGGGATAAAGGAAACTCCTTAAGCTTAGAGAGTGAACAAGACAGTTAATAAGATCTATGGGGGATGGAAAAAATTATTTTGTAGCTGGATTGGTGGCATGCTGATGATATTCTTTACACCAGGTACGGTTACAGAGTAGTACATAATGGTGCAAGTGTCTTAAGGCAAAGTTTTGTGGTGGCTCACCACTAAAATGGTTGAATCACTCTAAAATTTGACAAGAATTATATAATAATCAAAGTCTGTAAAACAGAAGCATGTAATCCGATGCGAGGGAGAGAGATTGATAGTACTTTCATAGGAAATACACACATTTATTACCATTAAATCATTTTGGTGGAGTTGATTATCAGGGTGTTAGTCCTCAAAATAGATGTTATTTCTAATGATCTGCTCCGGATAAAGAAGTCTTCTCAACCTTCCAGGATATGGGTCCTCATAGGAGCAACCAACTTCACTCTTTTGCTTATCATTCGAAGTATCACTTGCTACGGATTGATGGATGAAATCCATATTGTGAGAAAGCTCAGGAGAGCACTTAATGATTGTTTGCCCAAACCCTTCTAGCTCTTGATCAGCACATTCAAAAGTGGGAAGTAGCTTACAACTGCAACCTCAATGTGACGGCACTGATTCAAAAAAAACAAAACAAATAATAATCTGAGAATAACCCAAAAGGTAAAATCTACATATCAGCATGTTAGAACTTACAATTCTGCACTGTCAAGCTTGGCCAATTTTTAGCAATTGAATCCTTAATAAAGATGAATCATTAAATTGATAGCAGATAATCCCTCAACTACAAACATTTTACAGAAAGAAATTAATAATATTCATCGAGAGCAACAAGAGTGCATATTTTTGCAATTTTCTTCTTTCCATTTGATTTTACAACAACACTGGGATTGCAAGCATCTATTGCATTCTCCCATGGAAAATTGTAATAAATACTATAAAGAGAGACTAAAAAGAATGTGGATTTTACCATCGCATAATTGAACTAAAATGATGAGCACACGACCAGTTGCACCTATCTTCTTGTCTGCTATCAGTGCGACAATTTGTCCTCACCAACAAAGTCCAATAAAATGGCCCTTGTCACTGACTAAAAAGAGAAAAATGCAAGCAAATGCCAATGAATTTAAAAAGAAAATATAAATATACAGCTACGAACAAACAAGATTCTTTAGAGTGAGAAAGATGGTGACTTTTACACAATGGGGCTCCGCCATTAGGACCGAACTTGTTAAAAGAAAAATTACCGTCAATTCAGGATGTGTAATGTGTGAAGAAGGAGAAGAAACATTGGGCCACTTATTTACCAAATGTCCATTTGCAAGTGCATTGTGCTTTGCTTTGCCCTTGAATATCAGAGAGGACTCAATTCCATCTGTAAATCAATGGCTGAAGATGATCTCAGAGGATTATAAAGCTGATCATGTTCATGGAATGTTACTTGTACAGGAAAGCAGTGCTATCCTCTGGACAATATGGATAAATAGATATCCATCATGCTACAGTGAGAAGGTTCCTAATAGAATGGCCATAACCATCAGAACAGGGGGAACTGAGCAGATAGGTTCACAATAGATGTTTGAAATATCAGTATAGTATAATATGTTATCAGAGTTGGCAAGGAAAGTTTGTAGTAAATAATATTAAAAAAAAAAAAAAAAAAAAAAAGGAGCAACAAGAGTGCCGAATTTACCCTCCAACACAATTGAACAAAATGACTACCATGCAATCAGCTGTACATGCTTTCCCGTCAGCAAGCAATGTGACACAGTTTCTCCTTTCCAACGAAATCCAAAAACTTTCTCGTACCCCGTATAAGGCAACTAGCAGAAATAGGAATGACAAACTACTTAGCATTTACATCCAGGTTTGCATAAAAATTGTTATTTTACCATCTAAAAGTTATTTTATTTATTATACCATTTCACTTTACAATACGTCTAACATCTCGATTTTTATTTTGACATCCAACACATTAAAATAATATAACTATACAATAAAATAGTTTAAAGAAATAAGAGAGATAAGAAAAGTCATTAAATAAAGAGAAAGAGGAGAAAGATAATAAAATAATATATATTATTTTACAAACTTTTCTACGGCAGTTCTTAAATATACTAGCATACTTCTGCTCACAATTTCTAAAAAGTTTTAGCAGTAGCAACCTTGGTAAAGTGCAATTTGGGTGTGTTTGAATGTAAAATAGCAATTTGGGAGGTTTTACACCTCTAATGCTAATACTTTAAGATTTTACTAAGGGCATATATTAGTAAACTATTTTAGGAAACTTCTTAGAGCATATATTAGTAAACTATTTTAGGAAACATTTTATGGAAAAATGAAAAAGTGACTAACTTTTTAAATAGATTTTTCAATTTCCCATAAATTTGTTCTAAAATGGATAATTAAACTCATTTGGCCTTTGTCAAATATTAAAAAGAAACGCAAGCAAAAGCCAATGAATTTTTAAAAAATAATAAATAAATGATTACAAATATAGCTACAAACAAACAAGATTTGTAAGAGAGAGAAAGGTGGTGACTTACAAAAGATCAAAGGTAGAAGGTTTATCAACTTTGCATGGTCATCAATGCCTCCATTGTCACGGGGATTCCTCTTCCTCATAATTAGAGTCACCTTGTCCTTGTGTGCATAAATTCCCAATCCAATTTTCAATTAGATTAGGGTGTTGTATCCACTTTGGCCGTGGGTCGTCTACTTCATTAGAGGTACCTTCTCCACTAGATCCTGCCCTATCTCCATCAAAGTCATCAAAGCTTTGCTTAATTTTGGTATCATTTGCTGAATCCTCTAAATTATCCTCATAAGGAGTGATAATGCAGCTGCTTGACCTAGGCATGTTTTGTTTGAGATCTTCCATGTCTTGCTCATATACAAAACGGGCTCCGCATTTTGTCACCACCAAGCCTGGACCCTCGAGGCTTATTTTTAGTTCAACACCAATTTGACTCAATTCCTTGTCCCTTTTCCTTTTGGAAGGAAAATATTTTATCCAAAGGTGATATGAATCAATCTTACCAAATTGTTCAGCAAGACCAACCTTTAAGGTTTCTAAAATTTTAGATCCATTGACAAGAAATAAAATTTTAACCCAATGCGTAGCTTTATAAAATTCCGAAGGAGGTTGGTGAAGTGAAAGATGGGGGCGGATTACAAAAACAACACACGTAGCGATTCCCACAAAACCTGAAGGCCCATGTAGATTCAATGAAGTCCCCTCACTTTGATGGCTAAACCATTTCGGAATTTCACTTCCAGGTATAATAAAATTTTGGTAACCTAAATCATCAGGTCTCTGAAACACACAAATCAAGAAGTTTAGAACTTCATGAGAGAGAGAGAGAGAGAGAGAGACCTGAATGTAACGTGCAAGCATTGTTGAGAACATGTCACCGAAACCTTGATTGTCGATCAATTTGACGCAGTTAATAAGATAGAGATGGGGACTAAAAACATCTTCCGGTCTTAAGGGTAACGCTTCCAGCGAAGTACAACCTTCTGCCTCAAAATACTTAATATTTAATGGAAGCTCTGGTAGTAATCGTAGATCCTTGCAATCACTCAAAAAAAGAGTGTATAGATTTGATAATCGAATGATATTTTCAGGAAGGCGAATGAAATTATTTCCCCTTAGATTTAAATAATTTAAAGAGGGCAAACAGCAGCCAATAGCATCAGGGACTGTGCGAAGATTGCAATAACTTAGATTAAGATCTATCAAAGAGGATAAGCTTGATAAAGTATGCATTAACATGCCCATAGAATCTGGACTCCTTTGCAATAAAGGAAAATTGAGAGGCTTATTGGATGGTTTAGATAATAGAAAATCACATCCACCGACAGATAGTTTTTTGAGATTTTTTAAGAGAAAGGTGGATGAAGATAGCTCTCTTATAGCAGTTCCACTCACATCTAGCTCCTCTAAGCCTTCAACATTTCCAAGGTTCTCTGGCAATTTCACAAGTCTTGAGCAGCCAGATAAATTGAGAGTTTTTAGAGACATCAAACTACAAATTGCAATAGGAAGACTTGAAAGGTTTTTGCAACCATTCAGATCCAATCGTATAAGCTTTTTGAGATCTCCAACAGATGCATGAATCTTATATAGTCTTGTACAACGTTGAAGAATTAATTTTTCAAGATTTGAGGCTCCACTAAGGTCCGGGATCTCAATTAAGTTTTGAGAGTCACTCAAGTCAATGAGTTTTAACTTGTCTAAAATCTGTTATAAACCAATAAATAATTAGACAAACTCCAGCCTTAATGAAAATGAAGGAAATACAAATTAGCACAAGTGAAAATCTTACCATAATTCCTTTCCATAATTGTTTGATGCCACTGCAATGCATTCTCAATTCAACAAGTTTATTTGGTTGGAAATTGGTTGGCATGGATTTTAAAGGATATCCATACCAATCTATTATGCGTAACTCATTAGAAAGATAACTTAGACCTTGTGGAAGTTGGACATGACCTCTATTAAAGCCTTCTGGAGGTTCCACATAACCAATTTTAAGCAATCTCAAATTGTTCATCTTTGAGAAGGCTTCAGCACTCAAGTGTTCATTTTTATCCACAAGCATCTTTAGGACTATACCTTCAACAAACTCTGTTCCCTAGATACCAAGAACAGTAAAATTAGAAAAAAAAATCCAGAACAAATTTGAAAGAATATATATACTTCTCTAAATTCAAGTTTAGACTTGTCAACTTACAGTATTACTTTTCAATACATGCAAGACATCCTTATAACACCATAACCTGCTACGTCTACCAGGCTCTTTTGAGGATTCACAACGAACAATGTCTTGACCCATTTCTTGTAGCAAATCATGCATCCATAAAATTCCATTTGATACAATGGCTATGAGAGATTTATCGATAAGAACATCAATATCGTAGTCAGGATAATGACCTAAACTTTCTAAAGTATCTCTTACGAAATATGTGTACCCTCCTTTAGAGAAACATGCAATATCTAAAAACAATTCTCTCTGTGTATCCTCGAGCCCAACTAAACTTATTTGAAGTATTTCCATAATGCCTCTATTAGGTTTTGCTTCTAGTTTATCTCGAGCACTTCTCCATGCATCAAGTTTTCTACCAAACAATGAAGAACCTAAAATTTCAAGAGCTAAAGGAAGGCCGTTAGCATATTTCACAAAATCCATAGACAAATCCACATAATTTTCTTCAAGATGAGGTTTCTTGAAAGCCTTCCAACTAAAAAGCTCCAAAGCTTCATCTTCATTCAACTCCTTAGCTTCATATATATGTTTCACTCCATGCCTTCTCAACAAATGCCTATCTCTACTTGTTACAATGATTATACTCCCTGGACCAAACCAACCTTCATTCCCTGCTAATGCTTCTAGTTGTTGTTTTTTGTCCACATCATCAAGAATAATAATAACCTTTTTATTGCGTAGTCTAGTGCCTATAACATTAATTCCTTCATTAAAATCATTTATATTTATTTCAGTTCCTATGAAGATCTTAGAAAGAAGTGTTTTTTGTAAAGAAACTAAACCTTTACTTTTGGTATCTTCTCTAACATTATCAAGAAAGCTACAAGCTACAAAGGCACTATAAATTCTCTTATAAATTTCTCGGGCAAGAGTTGTTTTCCCAATTCCACCCATCCCACAAATCCCAATGAAGCGGACACAATCCAACCCTTCCTGCATGCATAAATTCAACATTTCCTTAACACGGGAATCCATTCCTACCAGGTGCTCGAAAACACTCGAGAATTTATGATCCAGTTCAAGAGATATCCTTTGAATGATTTTTTCGATAACTGTTGATTCACTCCTGCAAAGAATATAGCAGAACGACAGTTTTGATGAGGTCGAGCTAGATACATTAATTTAGGGACAAAACTATATCAGCAAAAGCACAATCTTAGCTTTGTTCATTAGCAAATTAAAGGGGAACTCTAAAAGTGTATAATATATACATGGCACAAACTATACATGCAATGTTCTTCAACCAAAGTCCAATTCTTCCCTCAAAATAATACTCCTAAAATAAAACCAAAGTCCAATTCTACAGTGGACAAAGAAATTTGTCATGTGGCCAAGTAAAGAAAGTGCTGTTCCTAAGAACATAAATTAATATATAAGTTACATTCTCATAATTTATAGAATAATTATTTGGACAATAATATTTTACTAAAATGTCTATTTACCATAAAATTAGAGAACAAATAATAAAGATACTACCTAGTTGGTGTGCTTCATAATATCTTATTACAAGAAAAATAAAATACCGTCAATTTCATAAGTTTGAGGTGTTGGAGTTGAGGCACAGACTAGGTTGCTCTTTTGAAACAAAACATGCCATCTAGTAGACCAGCAATTATGCATGCTGTTCGCCTGTCTGTTCCCACAATACAATTACCTTGCTAATTATTCTTTCATGCATATACCACTTATAGGATAAGAAGCTCTCAACAGTAATATGAGTTTAAAAGAGAATATTGAATGAGTAAGTATTTTAATAGTTTAATGTTATGTGAAAAATCAGTAACAAAAATTGATATTTTTCTCTCTTCTCAACATCTATGGCCGGATATGGAGAAATTATAAGGTCTTCATGGTGGACAAGTGATGTGGTCCACCATTTTAGTAAAATACTCCCACTTGTTTAAAATTGTGGAGTTTTAAATAAAAACTAAATATTGACTCAGCAATTTTAAATAGGTGAGAGTCTTTTACTGAAATGGTGGACAAATGATGTGATCCATCATGAGGACTGTATAATTTCTCCTGGACATGATGTCCTCTTATAATATTGCAATGAATCTATTCCATTTAAAATCCTTTATAATGAGTTTATAAATGACTTCCCCTTTTTCCTCTTATTGTCTTCACAAATCAAAAGAGTAAATAGTCCTCATATTACTAACGTTATTCATGTATAGAACTTGTTATTTTTGGAAACAAATTCTAAGATTTGTTTAGTATTTACTATTAAGCAGTTATAAAACAGAGTAATTCTTAAGTACTCATAGAGTACGGTGAATGATGCTTTCTCTTTTAATATTCATGGTGGAGTCTACTTATTAAATTCATAAGAAGGTTCACTAGGCTCTAAGACCTAAGAATTTTCTCATAAAAAATTAAAACATTGGGCAAGAATATGTTTGAAAAAATTTTAAAGTCACTAATTCCAATGTTCATTTCATAATTGATAACAAAAAGAATATAATTACAGAATTTGTATTTCAATTTAAGAATTGGTAAGAAAGTGGAACGTCCATCAATAAAAAGCTGATCTTATTTTTTTTTCCCTTAATTGGCCATTTATTTTCGGAATTAAAATAATATATAAATTTTTTTTATAAAAATATTCCAACAATCTCCTATTTATTTTTATAAAAACGTATGTAAAATATGTATACAAATTTTCTAGGTCAAGAATAGGGTGCCAATGGCTTGAATCCTCACTTAGTGCTTCGGCAATGTTATTCCAAAGTCAATAGTGACATTAAAACTTTTCATCACACACAAAATGTTCCAGTACTTTACCATGAGCTTCTAAGCCAGCACATTATAGCCTTGTGCTTAATCCCAGCTTTCATGAGCAACTTAGAGAATTAGCCCTATTGTCATAGGAAGCGGCCTCATTTCCATACTCACCTAATAGAAAAGCTCATCCTTTATTATGTTATGAGATACAACACTTACACCGTAGGGAGTGACAAAGAGTGCTAGCACTCAAAACTAAACTAAGTGCATATTATTCACATTAATCTATCGATCGTTCTTCCCTTTGAACTTAGTTCTTGGGATCTCTAATCCTATGTAAGGTATCCTAATATGTAGTTTATTCTTCTTTGGATTTTAGTCTTATTCTTCTTGATGTTCATCTAGACCTTTAATTTGGCTGTAGCTATAGAGTTTTTCTTCTCATACACAACTTGACAAAAGGTATAGATTATAATGGTATTAAAAATTGCTAAAAATTTATAATTTTTGTACCACCAACTTTTTTTTGGCTCACTTTGGTGGATTTAACAAGGACCCTTCATATTTCACAGTTACAATAAATTATCCACCATCTCAAAACAACACATATAGCCAATATAAATAAATAAATAAATATATATATATATATATATATCTAAATCACTCTTGTCCTTTGTGGTTTCTTTTGTACAAAATTTATTGCCACTAAATCTTATCCACTAGTCCAAAATACTAGTTGGATAATTGTATGCAAACTTCTATTATTTTTTTTTTATTTTTTATTTTTTATCATTTCTCAATTCATATATGTGTGGCAAGAGATGTAAATCTATTAGCATCTACATAGGGTTAGTAGTAGGGGTGTTCGTAGTGCATTTCAATGTGGTTTTGTGTCATTTTTAGCATTGCATTTTGCTGTGCAGTTTGGCCAAAACTATTACTGCACCGCACCTCAATTTGCAGTCACATGTCCAGTACGATGCGGTGTACAATGTGTAGTTTGGTTGGTTTTGGGCTAATATATTTTTCAAGATGTCATAGCCAATTACTAGTTCACTATTAATAACCAAGACAATATAACGGTAAGTTTTAATATATATATATATATATATATACCAAAAAAAGTAACACAAATATATACAAGACAAAAAAAAATCCATGATAGATTTATAGTAAATTAAAAGTACACAAATATATGCAAAATAAAAGAAATAATCCATGATAGTAAACCACACAATTATACATGTTAAACAAATATAACATATAACACAAAAATGTTTAACAAGCAACAACTATAAGGTCCATAACAGTGTACCATATGCACTAGTCATGCCTACTGAGAGTGAGAGGGTATCAAGAGAGAAGGGTGAGAGTGTGGGATGGAGAAGTGAATGAAGTTTTAAATTTTTGATTTTGTATTTAACCAAAATGAAGTCATTTTAACGTGAAACTGGAACACACTAACATTGGATTGACCAATTAATTCATATAATATTAAATTTTAATCTCTACTATATATATGGGTGTGGTGTAATGAGGTTGTATCAGTTTTATGATAATAAAATTGTACACTACACCGTATAGTGCAGTGCGGTTCATTGTCACCTACAGTGCAGTGCACTACTTCATTTTGCGGGCAGTTTTGATTAGTTTTGGTATAGTCATGCGGTTTGAGTGATTTGATGAACACTCCTAGTTAGTAGTCTCTAACTACTTGGAACCACTTTTAGGAACAAAAAAAAAATGTTCATAATTTCACAAGAATAAGGGACTTAGTATTTTTGTAAAACTTGGCATCATAATAACACGATTGTATAATGTGAATGCCTACACATTCTCAGTTTTTTTTAGGCACATATTTAAGTGTCTACTTGAGTACCTTGGCACAAAAGATAATATCAAATGAAATTTTGGTATTATTGTATCTCCATCATATAATAGGAATACCAACTTCAAATGGCATTATTATTTTCACTTAACAATAGAAATGGCCTTTTTTTCTTTTTTCTTTTTTCCATAATTCTACTTTTTTTCACACTTGGGGCAAAAATAATTTTTTATTTTTAATTCTCAATAGAATTCACATAGTTAAAATTTATCATCAACTCTTCTATGACTCAAAAAATATTTCTCAAATCACTTTTTTTTTTCAATCTCATGTTCCATAATTTTCAGTAATCCTACTATTTGAGAAAATTTAAATGAAAATTAGTCACATAAAATCATAATTTCCAACCTCAAAAAATTAAAGACGTGAACTTTTCTCAAAATGATCAAGTTTCATAAAATAGAAACACTATTTTCATTAGGTTTATAAATAAATAAAAAAATCATGAGATTTTTCAACTTCACATAAACATTATTTTTTTTAATGAAGCACAATAGTATTTCTTAATCATGTATCTCTAAATTTTTATTGTAGTTAAAACTAGGCGAAAATACTATTTTGATTCCTATATTTTGAGATTATTGTCAATTTATTCTCTACATTTTGATAGTAATTAATTTGGTCCCTATTCTTTTTAACTTGTAGTCAATTTGGTCTCTATATTTGGTGGAGTCAAATTGGTTCCTATTTTTTTTTTTTAACTTGAAGTCAATACGATCCATGTTATTTTCAATTTATAGTCACTATGGGTCCAAATTTGAGATTTTTTTGTTGTTGTTGTTGTTGTTGAGTTGATATGTGTTTATCAGAGTTAGAGATTAAAAAATTTGATTTGCGTTTTGATGTTTGGTTGCTAAGAAAGTGAAAGAAAATGTAAGAAAAGCCGTGATTTGACATTAGAGACCAAATTGACTACCAATTGAAAATAACAAAAGTCAAATTGTCTGCTACCAAAATGTATAAACCAAATTGACAATAAACCCAAAATAAAGAGATCAAAATGATATTTTTAACTTAAAAACATTCAACAGAAAGTAACGATAAATAATATTAATTGGGAAAAATGGTAAACAAAAAAATAAAATCTTACTCATCCTGTAAATCCCATCCTGAGATACCAGCAACTTTTGTCACAACAGCTTTCCAAGTTTGCACATTCTCATTGTTATCATTGAGATGTTTCGCAAAAGCTTCTGCAAAAGTCCCCTTCAGTTTGCGCACATCACTAGGATCCACATCGTAGAAAACAGGCAGAATTATCAACTTCTTCTTGTCCATGCACTCGACAATCTTTGCTAGTTCGGTCAAGCACCAACTAGACGAAGCGTAGTTTTTAGAGAAAATGATGACAGCAAATCTTGATTCTTCAATTGCTCTCAAGAGCTCTGGAGAGATGAATTCTCCTCTCTCAAGACTTTCATCGTCCCTAAATGTGGTTATGCCATTCCGTTTCAACGCTCCGTATAGATGGCTTGTAAATTTTTTGCGAGTGTCAGAGCCTCTAAAACTGATAAAGACGTGGTATTCGTACCTCCATCCAGGCACAAAAGAAGAAGGAAAACATGAGGAGGAGGAGGAGGCGTTTTCTGTGCCCATAGAATTGCTTTCGGGAAATATACTAAAGATATGTACTAAAAAAATTATTCAACTATAGTTTTAAAGAATTAACACACGAAAGGAAAGTAAATTAGGGAAGAAGAAAGCAGAGCACTGGATCTGGATGAAGTGTTTGACTGTTTGTTAGTGACAGACAGAGAAGCACTGGTGCATTTATACATCGTCTGCTTGCAATCAGGTGCATGAAGGATATTGATACTAAGACTTACAGATCAGAGTAAATTACTCTTTGAGACAGAATCTCACGGATCGGAGCTCTTTCTCTGCCGTTGGCTTGGGTCGTCTATGAAGGAGTTGATATTGGTTGATAGGAAGAGAGAGGAAGAAAATTCAGTGTGCAGAGAGAGAGAGAAAAGTCAACCGAAGGAGAGAAGTGAGACAGAGTGAGTAATAATTTTTGCACGCGGCCTATTCAGCCAAAAAGAATACGTAGTTTTGACCAAAAAAAAAAAAAGAATACGTAGTATATGCATATATATATTTGCAAGTGGCCTCTGTCAGTAGCAGAGTGCGTGTAAATGATGCGGTCAAAAGTCTTCCAAATTTTAACCAATGGGATTATGACTTATTTCATTGAGATAGTAATAAATTAAGACCAAATATTATTCAATAAATAAAATAATAATTTTTTATTAAATAAAAAAAGGAAAAAAAAGAAAAAGAAATAAATGTTACTTCTAAAATATTTTCACAATACTTTCACAATAAATCTTAATTGTTTAGTTGTTACTAACTGTTATTAATAGGTAAAAAAGTTATTTAAGTGGTGAGTTCAAATTAGAACCAGTAAAAACTTAACACAATGAATGTAGCACAAAAATAAAAACTAATGCTACATACACATAAAGGTTCATAACATTTTTTATGACAGTTGAGTTGATAAGATTTTACAATTTGTCAGCTAGTTTAGCATATTCTACCATTTTTTTAGGGACTTTATATGTTTACTTTGTACTTGCAATGTAAATTTACATTGTAGAGACAGAAAAGTAAATTTTGTATACATTTTCAAATAACATTTACTATTTTTTGTGTGTCTACATGTAAATTTAAATTGCAAGTACAATGTAAATATACTTTCTTCTAATGTGAAATATGTTTTATTCTATTAAAGAAATATTTGAGTACAACAAAGGAAAGTTGTGGAAAGAAGAAGGCAAAGCCTGTAGAAATAAAAAAGGAAAGTTGTAGAAAGAAGAAGGCAAAGTCTGTAGAAATAAAAGAAGAATATTGTAAGGACATTGCTTTGTGGATGGTCGTTTTTTTTTTTAATAAGTGGATTGGTCCTATCATGTTACCAATTAAAAAACAAATGTTAATAGAACAAAATTACAAAAAATTAATAAGTAATTTTGCAATAATAAAATAATAAAAATTAAATAACATTTAAAAATTAAATACTTTTTTGTCCCATCAATAACAACAAAAACCTGCCACGTAAAATTTGCTATAAAAATATTGTGAACATCACATTTCTCTTTAATTTTTGTCAAGAGCCAAATGCATCAGCAAGCATCATATGGAAGTCTTCGCATGTGCATAAGCTATACGTAAGCAACTGGCCCTACCGTTATAACTAAACGATAAATACCTATTTGGTAGTGGTGCTCACCGGGGCCACCACCACCTCTTGTAGCTGTCGGCCTCCCCTTTCTCTCTTTCCCTTTTTTCTACTTTTTCTTCCTCCATTTGGTTGTATCTGGGTTGTTTTGGTGACCGGGTTGAATTTGGGATGTGAAAAAGCTTGATAATTTGGCTTGGTTTTGAAATTTGGGGTATGTGGGTGGTCGTTTTGTACATCTAGAAAAGTAAAGTCCATAACCAAGTTGAAAATGTTAGTAAGGAAAAAAAAAAAAGAGGAAATAACTTTAAAAAAGGGTATTTGGGTCTTGTTGTAAAATGAGTGATTTTTAATGCTCCATGAGTCCATGAAACTTTTTATTAGAGGGTTTCAATCTATAGCGTCCGCTTTTAATAATTGCTCTTTATCATCAGACCAAAACACTAATTGGTTTTTGGTGTAGGCAAGGGGATTAAACCCTAAATCTCTTATTCAAATATAAAAAATTTTATCAATTAAGCTAACTGGAACCTACGAATCTATAACACTTAAGTGCTGCTTTAGCATGCTTAAAGCAACAATACTTTATTAATAAAAAATTCAATCTTAATGGTTGTTGAACAGCACCCAATAACAATAGCCTTGTTCAATATTTGCTTTATGGGGACACTATTTGTAAACCAAAATATCTTAAGAGGATTTGAAAAAAAATATATATATATATATATATTGTTTTAAAAATAAAGAAAAATAAAAATAAACCTTCTAATTGATTATTTATGAAGTTAGCTATTTTTTGTTTTGTTATAAAACTCATAATTAGTAGGTTTTTGTGTAGCATTTTTTTTTTTTTTTTTTTTTTTGCTATTTTGTGAGGTATGAGCCATAGTGATAAAAATAAAAATTGATGAAGATTTCAAAGTTTTTTCCGGTGTTTTTTATTTTATTTTTTATTATATATATTTTTAAATTTTTAAAGATACAAAAGTACAACTAAAGGCAATTAAAATTTGATAAATGAATGTGCTTTTAGCCAATATCTCTTTGTTTAATCACGTTCTCTTTATGCCACAAATGATTTCCTTCATTTCATTGAGATAATAAATTGGGCATTTGAGATTGGGATCTTCATATTTGATTGTGTAAGAATGAGTGGTTAAGAAAGTGTTTGGGAGGTTGCTTAAATTTATGTAATTTTAGGATATAAAAATATTTTATACTTTAAATTCTTAATCGTAGATTTTAATAGTCTATTTGTAATAGTAAATATTATTTATTACTTAAAAAAATAGAGTCTTATAGTGTTAGACAACTTTTTAAAAACAAAATATGAATTAAGAAAATCAAGTTTCAAAGCATTCAACAATATTGTGGACAAACATAAATATTATATGACAAAATAAGTATTATATAATATGTATGTTTTAATATACATAAAAATAAATTCAAATGAAATTATAAAGTATTCGAGCGTCGCGCGAGACATTAATTAGTATATTAAAAATGGAGGGCTTAAATATTCATTGAGATTGGCAAATTGCTTCCTACTGTAAGCCACGTATGATTCATTGTCCCTCACTCCCCCTTCTTCGAAACTATTTTAGATCACCAGTTTGTTGGTTTTCTTCACATGACCACTATAAAGGACATTGGTATGGCAATTGAGCAAATGCAATGCCAATATGTGAGAAGGTCCCAATGATCATGGAGATAAGTAGTTAGAGACCTATGTGATTCGTGGAAATATATAATTATTTTGAAATAAGGTATAATATATTATTCATTCTCTAAAAATTATCCTACATAATTCGTTTCTCTAAAAATTAAACAATTTATAAAAGTAATTTCTATCTCTTTTTACAAAAATATAATTTATCATTTTTGATTGATATTATTATTTTGTAAAGTGGTTCATATTCTTCTAACTCTTGTTATTATGCATTACTAGTCGCTAACCCGTGCTATGTACTGGAATCTACCTATTTTTGAGGTAGCCTAAAATAATTTTATAAAATCTTAAATTGAATAAGAAACTACATCACTGCATGATTTGCTCTTGTATGACTTCAATTTGTGTTACAATTTGAGGAAGAAGTCATTGCTTGAACGTGTAATGGCTTATTCAAAATTTCTAATATTAAAATTTCTGATGAAAGACCAAAAAAATTAAAGAATCAGATGATAAACTGCTTAGAAATTATTGAAATAAAACAATATATATACATATATATATATGACTAAACAATAGAGAAATATAAGAGAAAAATAAGTTACATTCAAAAGAATAATCTATGGCTATAACTATTGAAAGGAATCAAAAGATTCAGAACCAACAAATTAAAGATAATCTCTGTGAGAGAGAGAGAGAGAGAGAGAGAGAGAGAGAAATATAAGAGAAAGATATGTTACCATCAAAATAATAATTCAAATGTTAAAACTTTTGAAAGACTAAAAAATGTTAAAGAATCATAAGATTTACTTCCTATAAATTTTTGAAACAAAACCAAATGTATATGATTACTCAATAGAGAAATATAAAAGAAAAAGTGATTACCTTCAAAAGAATAATACATGGTATAGTCATTGAAATCAGCTAAACATGTTTAAATATTGCAAAAACTAACACAAATTCAGATGTTAAAACTTTCAAAATGCCAAAAAATATATATAATTAAAGAATAAGTTATTGAAACAATTCAAAAAATATATGACTATTCAAAAGAGAAATATAAGAAAAAGAAAAAAGTACATGAAAAAACAATCATCAATTCAATAATTATTTAAACAATAAAATTGTAATCTTAAAAGAAAAAAAAAAAGCAAATTACAATAATACCTATCATGCTTCACGTGGTCCTTTTTATTTTAATTTTTTTCAACCCTATTTAATTGGCCAGCTCAATATTTTTCAAATAATACAAATTAAATAAAAACCAAAAAGTCAAAAACAATAAAAGTATTGGCAAAGGAAATACTCTACGTGGCCAAGAAGCACACCGCCTATCCTCTTGTGTACATAGTTTATTCATTGGAAAAGAGGAAGACAAAAATCCTATATATATATATGTGTGTGTGTGTGTGTGTGTGTAGGTGTGTGTGTGCGCGTGCATGTGTGAATACACAACAGAGAAATATAAGAAAAAGATGTGTTACCATCAAAAGAATAATTCAAATGTTAAAACTTTTGAAAGACAAAAAAATATTAAAGAATCATAAGATTTACTTCCTATAAATTTTTGAAACAAAACCAAATGTATATGATTACACAATAGAGAAATATAAAAGAAAAAGTGATTACCTTCAAAAGAATAATACATGGTATAGTCATTGAAATCAACTAAACATGTTTAAATATTGCAAAAACTAACACAAATTCAGATGTTAAAACTTCCAAAATGCCAAAAAATATATATAATTAAAGAATAAGTTATTGAAACAATTCAAAAAATATATGACTATTCAAAAGAGAAATATAAGAAAAAGAAAAAAGTACATGAAAAAACAATCATCAATTCTATAATTATTTAAACAATAAAATTGTAATCTTAAAAGAAAAAGAAAAGCAAATTACAATAATACCTATCATGCATCACGTGGTCCTTTTTATTTTAATTTTTTTTCAACCTTATTTAATTGGCCGGCTCAATATTTTTTAGCTAATACAAATTAAATAAAAACCAAAAAGTCAAAAACAATAAAAGTATTGGCAAAGGAAATACTCTACGTGGCCAAGAAGCGCACCGCCTATCCTCTTGTGTACATAGTTTATTCATTGGAAAAGAGGAAGACAAAACTCCTATATATATGTGTATGTGTGTGTGTGTGTGTGTGTGTGCACGCGTGTGAATACACAACAGAGAAATATAAGAGAAAGATGTGTTACCACCAAAATAATAATTCAAATGTTAAAACTTTTGAAAGACTAAAAAATATTAAAGAATCATAAGATTTACTTCCTATAAATTTTTGAAACAAAACCAAATGTATATGATTACATAGTAGAGAAATATAAAAGAAAAAGTGATTACCTTCAAAAGAATAATACATGGTATAGTCATTGAAATCAACTAAACATGTTTAAATATTGCAAAAACTAACACAAATTCAGATGTTAAAACTTCCAAAATGCCAAAAAATATATATAATTAAAGAATAATTTATTGAAACAATTCAAAAAATATAGGACTATTCAAAAGAGAAATATAAGAAAAAGAAAAAAAGTACATGAAAAAACAATCATCAATTTTATAATTATTTAAACAATAAAATTGTAATCTTAAAAGAAAAAAAAGAAAAGCAAATTACAATAATACCTATCATGCTTCACGTGGTCCTTTTTATTTTAATTTTTTTCAACCCTATTTAATTGGCCAGCTCAATATTTTTCAAATAATACAAACTAAATAAAAACCAAAAAGTCAAAAACAATAAAAGTATTGGCAAAGGAAATACTCTACGTGGCCAAGAAGCACACCGCCTATCCTCTTGTGTACATAGTTTATTCATTGGAAAAGAGGAAGACAAAAATCCTATATATATATATGTGTGTGTGTGTGTGTGTGTGCGCGCACGCGCGTGTGAATACACAACAGAGAAATATAAGAGAAAGATGATTTTCCATCAAAAGAATAATTCAAATGTTAAAACTTTTGAAAGACTAAAAAATATTAAAGAATCATAAGATTTACTTCCTATAAATTTTTGAAACAAAACCAAATGTATATGATTACACAATAGAGAAATATAAAAGAAAAAGTGATTACCTTCAAAAGAATAATACATGGTATAGTCATTGAAATCAACTAAACATGTTTAAATATTGCAAAAACTAACACAAATTCAGATGTTAAAACTTCCAAAATGCCAAAAAATGTATATAATTAAAGAATAAGTTATTGAAACAATTCAAAAAATATATGACTATTCAAAAGAGAAATATAAGAAAAAGAAAAAAAGTACATGAAAAAACAATCATCAATTTTATAATTATTTAAACAATAAAATTGTAATCTTAAAAGAAAAAAAAGAAAAGCAAATTACAATAATACCTATCATGCTTCACGTGGTCCTTTTTATTTTAATTTTTTTCAACCCTATTTAATTGGCCAGCTCAATATTTTTCAAATAATACAAATTAAATAAAAACCAAAAAGTCAAAAACAATAAAAGTATTGGCAAAGGAAATACTCTACGTGGCCAAGAAGCACACCGCCTATCCTCTTGTGTGCATAGTTTATTCATTGGAAAAGAGGAAGACAAAACTCCTATATATATATATATATGTGTGTGTGTGTGTGTGTGTGCGCGCGCGCGTGTGAATACACAACAGAGAAATATAAGAGAAAGATGATTTTCCATCAAAAGAATAATTCAAATGTTAAAACTTTTGAAAGACTAAAAAATATTAAAGAATCATAAGATTTACTTCCTATAAATTTTTGAAACAAAACCAAATGTATATGATTACACAATATAGAAATATAAAAGAAAAAATGATTACCTTCAAAAGAATATACATGGTATAGTCATTGAAAGCAGCTAAACATGTTTAAATATTGCAAAAACTAACACAAATTCAGATGTTAAAACTTTCAAAATGCCGAAAAATATATATAATTAAAGAATAAGTTATTGGAACAATTCAAAAAATATATGACTATTCAAAAGAGAAATATAAGAAAAATAAAATAGTACATGAACCCATAAAATAATAAGTTTTAAATTTTAACGGGTCTAAACTTTAAACGATGAAAAAACAATCATCAATTCTATAATTATTTAAACAATAAAATTGTAATCTTAAAAGAAAAAAAAAGAAAAAAAAGAAGCAAATTACAATAATAACTATCACATTTCACGCAGTTCTTTTTATTTTAATTTTTTTTCAACCTTGTTTAATTGGCCAGCTCAATATTTTTCAAATCATTCAAATTAAATAAAAACCAAAAAGTCAAAAACAATAAAAGTATTGGCAAAGGAAATAGTGTACGTGGCCTAGAAGCACACTGCCTATCCTTTTGTGTACATAGTTTATTCATTGGAAAAGAGGAAGACAAAACTCCTGTGTGTGTGTGTGTGTGTGTGTGTGTGTGTGTGTGTGTGACTACATAATAGAGAAATATAAGAGAAAGATGCGTTACCATCAAAAGAATAATTCAAATGTTAATGTAAGGACACGGTTTGGATTCCTAGCCGAGCACGGTAATGGACTTAGGCCCAAGAAGCCCAAAACAATGAATTTGTGGAGGAATGGGTTAGAAAAACTAGGCTTTAGTTGGTCAAACAATGAGCTAGATAGGTTTGATGACAAAAAGATGAAAAGTGGACAACTGAAAAATGAAGGAAGAACATCCTCTGTGAAATTCGAGGACAATAGTGCTTAAATTATGCTCTGAGATAACGTTACAAGTTTGATTGGGGATTGCTACAGTATTTCTTTCCTCCATTTTTCGATCTCCAATCTCGTTTTCTCCTTCTTCTTTTATACCCTCTCTCCCTTTCATCTCCACCTTCCACCTGTACACTTGATGGCTAGGGCTAATACTTGTCCCATCAGCACCTCTCATGAGTCCTCAAGTAGTAGCTGTAAGGCTGAAATACACTGTTTAGATATCACTTCCACATTAATGCAGCCAGGGGGTTAGCTGCAGTGCATTTAATGCGGAGGTAGCAGCTTTCTCCCCCTGATATTTTGGGGCTCATCCTTATCTTATATCTCTGCAGTGCTTGTCCGTCCCAACTGAATTTCAGGGGTTGTTATCCTTGCTGTTATATCATCTTTCAAGACCTCGGCCAAGTTTGGCCGATGAAGTTTTCATCCTCGGCACACTTTCCAAAGCCATTTTGACCATACCCCACCTCTTATTTATCAGCGTAATCTCCTTTGACGAAGACATCTCCTCCTCGGGCAAATCCTTGTTCTCGACTCGGGCCATAGGCCCAATATATGAATAAATCATGAACTTCTGCGCCCAAGGCCCCTATAGTAAAACTTTTGAAAGACTAAAAAATATTAAAGAATCATAAGATTTACTTCTTATAAATTTTTGAAACAAAACCAAATGTATATGATTATACAATAGAGAAATATAAAAGAAAAAGTGATTACCTTTAAAAGAATAATACATGATATAGTCATTGAAATCAACTAAACATGTTTAAATATTGCAAAAACTAACACAAATTCAAATATTAAAACTTCCAAAGAGCCAAAAAATAAATATAATTAAAGAATAAGTTATTGAAACAATTCAAAAAATATATGACTATTCAAGAGAAAAATATAAGAAAAAGAAAAAGTACATGAACCCATAAAACAATAAGTTTTAAATTTTAACGCGTCTAAACTTTAAACGATGAAAAAACAATCATCAATTCTAAAATTATTTAAACAATAATATTGTAATCTTAAAAGAGAAAAAAAAAAATTCAAATTACAATAATACCTATCACGCTTCACGCGGTCCTTTTTATTTTAATTTTTTTTCAACCCTGTTTAATTGGCTGGTTCAATATTTTTCAAATAATTCAAATTAAATAAAAACCCAAAAGTTAAAAACAACAAAAGTATTGGAAAAGGAAATACTCTACGTGGCCAAGAAGCACACTGCCTTTCCTCTTGTGTAAATAGTTTATTCATGGAAAAGATGAAGACAAAACTCCTACTCTTGATAAGAACTCTATTTTGATTCTGTGCTGACTCTACCATAATTTTTTTTAACAAAGTAGATGAAAAGAAAATAACATAAGAAAAGCTCATACCTCTACTCGGTTTTAAAAAAAAATATTGGGGTTTGCTTTGCTTTTAATAGTGTTCATAATTAATCTCGCAAGTTTGGAGATAAATTATCAATGTTTGAGTTTGAATTTAAGTTGGACTTGTTAAAGAGATAAAGTTTCACTCCTTGTTAAGTTTGGATTAAACAAAAATAATTTTGTTTAAAAAAATAATAATGATAAGTTTCAGTTTTAGTTGGACTTGTTAGAAAGATAAAGTTTCATTCCTTGTTAAGTTTGGACTAAAAAAATAATAATTTTATTTAAATATCATGCTGACATGGAAAATTGTGGGAGCTCCAAAGACTTCGGTTTTATATATACTAACTTATAACCCGTGCAAATGCACGAGATTTTTCTAATTGTGCTGGTTGTTTGTTTATAGTATCATCAAAAGTACACTTTTTTTTTTTTTTATATAACATCATCAAAAGTAAATAATACTTCATCATAATAATATATATTAACATAATTTGAATAACGGGAAAAAATTAAACTTATAGTAGAAGAAAAACAAAAATCTTTCTTCATAACATCATAAAAATTTAGATTCATAGCTCAAAATAATATTTATAATCCTAAAATAAACCAAAAGTCAAATAGTTTAACCCTTTGTTTATGGACTTCATGCTTTCTCTGTTAAAAGTCTTTATGGGTCTAATGTTGTAAGCAACCAAGCCATTGAGGATCTCTTTGCATACCTGGACATATTAGAAGATTCATAACAAAATGTTAATGTTAAATTGATTCCAAATGAAGATCACATACAAATGCGAAATTAGTTCTACCATCTATAATCTAGATCACATGAATGAGCATCAGATAGCTCTTATCATTTCTTTTTCCTTTAAACATGTCTAATAAAAATTTCTATATCAAAATTTTACTTATAAAACAAAATCCAATAAAAAAAACCATAGGAAAGTATCTATTAGAATATAATCATATTTTTCTTATCTTTTAATAAGGTGTTGCCGAATTTCCATGGAAGATCATAGAGTAAAAAAAAAGAAAATTTTGGTAAAAACCCAAGTAGAAGATACTAAAATTGATAAGGGTAATGTATATGTATGTTCAGATGTTTACCAATTGTAAGGTGTCTACCTACTACCATAAAAAAAATTAATAATAATAAAAATAAATAAATTGTAAATCATTTGTGGTAATGATGTAACACAAGGGAGAATTAAATGACTTCAACAATTTCAGTATCAATCTACATTCTAAGAGAAAATTCAGCCAATGTCAGTTGGAGAATTCATTTGGGCATTTATACTATTGTAACTTGCACCATGAGCTTAAGAAAAAAACAATCATTTTTATGGTAAGCATTAAATGTAGTTTGTAATCGTTTTCTTGCCCACTAAAAGGAGGTAATTGAAAGACATTTCAGAAAATACATAGAACTGGAAGTCTAATGAAAAAATTAAAATAAAAACCTTCATTCTCCAATCTGACAAACAGTAAATTATCACGTTTTAAATTCCCCAAATTTTATAAGATCTAAAAAAGAAAAAAGAAAAGATTAGAAACTAAAATTAATGCATCATTGCTATTTACAGGCTGCAACATATGTAAAGTTTGACTACTCTTTTAACTGTTTATGAGATGCAAATGCCTCATAGTTACAAAAAAGCAATAAACAAATTTTTTGTTACAAAAAATGTTGAATTCATGCAGTTAGCCTATATTGATGTAACTGATTTCCAAAACTTTTTTTCAAATGAATAGGATGCACAAACGTATATAATTTCTTGGTGGACTGAAACACCAGCCAAAGCCCCAAAATGGACATATCATCCGCAACAAACAAATGTCTCAACACCCAAACACAAACCCACAACTACCCAAAGTTTACCAACCACAAACCAACATAAATTCATTGGAAAAATGTTTGAAATAATAATAATAATAATAAATAGAGAAAAACTCACCTTATATAAGACTATAACTGGCATAAGTAACGTTTGAGATTTTTGGGAAGAGAAAGAGCCAAGAGATGGGGAGAGTGTGGCAAGAGGCGGTCTTAAGATTTCTCTCTCTCTCTCTCTCTTACTCTCTCTCGGTCTGCCTTATAGGGTTTCTCTTTGCAATTTTGGCGGTATGAAGGTGGTAGGAAACTAGTTATTGGCTGAAGGTTGGCTCTAGAGTGGTGGTGGCACTACATCCATAACTATCTCAAATAATATCATGGTCCCTCTGGCAGCCAAGTCTTTCACGACTTCAAAGCTGTTAGGAAATACAATTTCCTGGCTCATTGGGATTCAGCTAGATATGTCAATGAGCTTAAGGAACAAATACAAAATAATTATTAGAATAATATTGTACCTATTTTGTAGAAAAGAAGTACATGAATAGAGCATCTTTGCAGTTTTTTTAATGTTAACTATCAAAAAATTTTGATTCAGACATTTGAATGTATTCTACAGAACTCTCTCCAGCCTCAAAGAAACATGGGCTTGCCAAACCCAGGCCCACAACAGACCCCTTACTTCCCAAAAGGCCCACTATTTTACTTACGTTATCTGTCTGCTTGCATGGGCCCAGCCCACTGTTTTACTTACGTTACTTACGTTATCAATATTACTCTCCCTTACCACCCAGTTGCCAGCTTTTTGACCACCCTTAACTCTATCCCAGGAAACCCGCCTCTTTCCAAACTCATTCACAGCCACAATCAGACCTCTCCCTAACCAACGTGATCTCCTATTATCATGCAACTTTCCAAACTCAACAATTTTTGAATTCGAATTAAAATTCAAAAGAATACTGAGCTTATTTCCCTCCGAGATTTTCTCCTCAATATTATTCTTACCATTAATACTACCTTCTCCACCCTCACCACCACCCATGGCTGCCTGGGGAAAATTTTCGGCCTGAGTTTCATAAAGTACAACCTGTGTGTGAGAATTGTCTCTCGGACGCTCCAAAATCTTCTCCACGGCACCATCCTTGACCTTTTCTTTGATAAAAGGCTGCTGAATAGGCTTCAACCTTGCCTGTACTGGAGCTTTGACAGCTTCCACATAGGACCTGGCAATACGATTTTTTGAAACCTGCTCATACTTGTATGGTACAAAATTCAATCCACCCACCGCATATTGGGAAGGTTCCAATATTCTTCTTAATTCAATCCCAAAAGTTCTCCATCCTCCTTGTGACTTACCAACAGGAATAATGATAGTTCTCTGCAACCCCCCAACCTTAAGCTCGGTCACAGATAAGTACTGTCCAAATGAGTTGGACCCCTATTGCAAAGTATAGGTATAATCACCATCCTTGAACGTGAAAAAACGCTTTGGATTAACCCCTATCATGGTGTGTTCCAGACTCTGCATCACCTAGAGTGCTGCACTCTTACCCATAAAAACCGATTGCATGTAATACTTACCCTATTCAAAAATCTTAAGGGAGTAAAAGTTCGTCCCTTCCTCCACCACCAACTGAAACAACTTAGATTCAATAAAAAAAAACTTCTAAATCCACCTATACTGAACCAATGAAACAAACTAAAACAAGATTTATGACTAATTCAAGGTAGCCAGGCCTCCAAGGAACCTACTGCCTAAGGCTGATTAAGAGAGAGCGTCTTGTCAACCACAAAGTTCAATACCTAACTAGCCAACTTTGTATATCGTAGTAGCCAATCTTAGAAGTCAACGGGCATGAGATTAGTATTCAATCTTCCATTCAGATTTTAAATAATTCAAGGTGAATTTTGACTTTTAACCATAATAAATCAAGGGCAAAATCCCTAATGTTACCAACAACAAAAAATATAGAAGGACAATTTGAAACCAAAGCATCCAAAGAAAGAAAATCAACCCATTTAAATTTTTTTTTTTTTAAAGGGGTAAAAGAAGAACCCTAAAATTAAGTAAGGGGAACTACCGGTTTTGAATTCAAAAACATAGATATATTGAAGATTTAAGATTCTAATTCGAATAGGAAAAACAATGGTGAGGAGTTTCAATCTTTCAAACAACAAAAACAGTATTTAAAGAGGAAAGGAGTATGCTGACCTTCAGTACAAAAAAAACAAAGACTATACCGGTGGAGGGTACAGTGGCCTGATGGTGGCAAAGGTCTCAGATTTTTTGCTCTCCAACATCTATGACAGATCAAATCTCTTTCTCTATCGTTCTCTCTCTCTGCCGATCTCCTTTTCTTTCCGCAACGTATGTCTCTCTGAACCGTATTTTGACATTTTAATTGTAAACGTGACAAGTTTTTAAGGGTGCATTTTCCTACATGGCAGCACCTCCTTAATTGCAGGAAAAAGTTTTTGCTATTATATAGTATATGATATGATATACATATATATATATATATATATATTTATATATTTATATTATATAGATAAAGGTATTCAGACCTCTTTGAGTATCTAACTATTCCCTCAGTTAAGGCTGTCCACAACCACTAATAACTCCTAGAACCAACCAACCCGGTGCCACTCGAATCGAGACCAACCCGATCAGAGCAACCCGCAGTCGATAGTGGGTCTTTGATGTCAAAGCTCGAAGGGTGTGGGTCGAGTAGCAGTTTTAGGTTTCAAAACCCAACGAAAACCAAACCGATCAAAGGTCTATCACGGTAACACCATCCCTAACCCCTCTCTCTCTCTCTATGATTCTTCTAGATCCAACGAGAGCTAGTCCAAATACTTCAAGATTTAGCAAGATCTCGTCGTTATCTGACGAAATCATGCCAGATCTCGATGGATCCAGCCAAATATCAACCGCGTTAACAAAACCTAAAACCAACCAATACAACCCAATACCCAACAAGACCCGAATTGGCCAATCTAATAAGTCTTCCTGGTTGGTTTCATGTTACTTTTTTCCCTACCCAAAGTTTTCAGGTCAAGTTCGAGTTGGGCACAAACCTGACCCATGGACAGTCCTACCCTTAGTGTATGCAATCTCTTGTCCCACTCACCTCAGGTTATTATATTTTCTCAATTTCTTTTGGTAGAACTAAAATTTTTAGTTTTAAAATTCTCATTCTCTTAAGGAGATTCTCATGATAATAAAAACTTATCACATAATTACAATTGATATTACTTAAATGATTGATAGGCACATTTAAATACATAGTCATGTAGATTGTATTTTGTATAAACTCAAATTCTCACATTCAAACAAATGAATGATTAACTCAAAAAAAGAACAAACCAAAATTATAAGAGGAAGAGAGAGGACTTGTGGTGGGAAACTCAAAAGGCTCAACAAGACAACACCAAAACACATCAACCCAAAGTAGCGATATTAAAAAACATAAAAATTCATCAACCTAAAATAATGTTGTAAGAAAGAATTAAATATCTAGAGAGAGAAATAGCATAGTCACCTTTTTTTCAGAAGAAAATATGAGTGTAGTATTTTCTTCAACTTTAAGAGATAAAGATAATAGCTTTATTTACTTTTAGTTTATACTTATAGTCACCCAAAATGGACCGAAGTTAACCAAATGGACTAAAGTAGACCAAAATGGACCGAATTGGATGAAATTAAACCAAATTGATCAAAATGGGCCAAATTGGACCGAAGTGGGTGTTTATTATCTTTACCTCTTGAAGTTTATGAAAATGACATATGGTTCTCTAAGTATGCGTGGAACTGAATTCTTCAATCTAACCTTGAATACTACATTAGCATACAAAATTACAAATATGAATACAGTGATGACATATGAGTTTTTTTCGAATGAGTATAAACTAAAAATAAATAAATAAATGGCATCTCTATTGAAACTGTTTGTATTACATGTATCTTTTATTATAAGTTCTTAAGTTACATTTAGGTTCAAAAACATTTAAAGTCATGATAGTAAAAAGTGATGAACCTATCATGATTAGTAAGATACAATTAGTTTTGAAAATATGTAAAGGCATAATACATTATTGCATACATTAATATATATATATATATTTAAATGATGGAAAGAAAATAATGATAACTGTGTTACATAAGGCCCCAAAAGGCACTAAAAAGCTAATAACAGAATAAGCCTCTGTTAACACCAGATACATAACAGAAGCACAGCATTACAATCTTCAGATAGTTAAATTTTTTGCGGCAAAAAGCAATTACAATTTGCTTCTATTGAAATTTAAACCTTTAGTAGTTCTGCATCCAAATAACTTCTTAAAGCCATCACCAGACATGACATTTTCTCTTTTTGTTTTGCCTTTTTAGATGAGGAAGAAGGTAGTTATGGAAATGCTAACAGCTACTGCCCAATATAAGCATACAGAAATTATGGCAAGTGGAACATGAAGGGCTATCATTACCATCACTTTTTTTTTTCTTTCTTTTTTCTTTTTGTGGGGTTAAGGTCTATGATCATCTTAACAGAGACTTGATTCAATTTTCAATACAAGAATTAAATTAAATTATACATCCTTTGGAGTCACTAAGTCCACAACAACTGTAGAAATTTAAGTTCACATTTTCCAAACACAAGCTAGTCTACTGAATCTGAAAACAGACTAGGCAATACTGATGAGGTAAGGAAGACCAATTTGTGTGCAGACACCCAATAGAGTGTACAAAAAAGGATAAAGCTCCACAATTTTTCAATCTTCCAAACAATACCTCAAACATTATGCTTGCAGTTTAAAACCCCTTGATTAAATTAACACTATATGTGTTTTAAAATTTTCCTTCAAAAAAACCACAAATATATATATATATATATATATATATATTTTGCATAAAATATAAAACCCCCACCACCAATTGAAATTCAATGAAATTAAAAAAAAAAAAAAAAAAAAGAGGATAAACAATCAAAATTCCGTGAATAGTGACACGCTAAAATCTGGGAAATGATAAAGTTTTTTTTTTTATAAATGAAAATGATAAAAGTTTATGTTTTAAACAAAAGTGATGTAGTTGGTTAAATGGTACCGTAAATCTCTCAATGCTGTGAAACTGTTATCCTTTCTATTCGGCATCAAAGCTATTTTAGAGACTGTTTTTTGCTCTTTTTTTTTTTTTTTCTTAAACCAGAACGGGCAAACTAGCAAAGCATTTAAGATGGAG
Source organism: Quercus lobata (assembly GCF_001633185.2). Classification (NCBI taxonomy): domain Eukaryota; kingdom Viridiplantae; phylum Streptophyta; class Magnoliopsida; order Fagales; family Fagaceae; genus Quercus; species Quercus lobata. The sequence continues at coordinate 10,489,494 of NC_044904.1, read as the reverse complement.
TTCTACTGACTTCTACATGCCAGTACTCATAAACCTGTTAAAGAGGAGTCAGGGGGGGCACTTGACCCCCCTCGCCCCCCCTTGGCTCCGCCCCTGAGTCTAGTGATATCACCTTAGCTCCAGTATGAACGATTTTTCCTGACACAAAAATAAGCAGCACAATCTTTGGTTGTTTCATGCGATAGATCAACCCTGGGAACAGCTCTGGCTCATACTGACCACCAGAATGAGAACACAATCAATTTCAATTCTCAAAGTTCTAAATTGTTACAAAACATGGTAGAAACTTTGCTAGACCAAAAAGATATCTAAACAGAATCATTTATGACTCAACAATTATCAAATCCTTTTTGAGTATTTCTTATACCCACCCAACCCATGACCTCACCCACTCCTACAAGGGGAGGAGGTGCCATTTACGCTAGAGCTCACTGGCAAATTATTTTTTTTTTAAATGGAATACTTTTAAAATAAATTTCAAATGTCGCAGGTACCAACCAATTTCTTAGAATCATTACTACAAAACAATCTTTCTACAGTTTCCAGCCAAGTCCGTATTACAACTGGCTATTTGATGTCCAGACAATAATGTTTGCAATAATTTTAACTTCTGAAAGGCTCAATTTACATGTAACTTCATTTTCCATAGTATGCGTGTATGCAGGTATGCATGTGTCAGTATGTTTTATCACATATACATACATAAATGACACACAGAATTGCACTGAAATTAATTTTTACCTTGAACTTAGCTGGAAAACCAAGCTTCTGTATAATTCGAGCATACTGAAAAGCAGAGATACAATGTCAGATTCGGAAATTCAATATTAAAACAACAGCGTTAAATCCTAAGACAATTACTACATCTTGTTAAATAAAATGACATATATATGAAACCAAACAATGAAAACAAAGTCTGAGATGCAAGAACCAATTCCTGGAGAACTAAGAAATATTCCTTTGCTGGATGCTGAAATTTCTATCCTTAAGTGCTTTAGAGCATACAGGTATACTGATCTAACATCTTCATACTACCTAAGAAAGTCATTAAGATGATTGAGCAGCGATTTTGAAAATTCCTATAGACTGGAAGTGACAACTCATGTCCTAAGTAGCTTGGAATTCAATATGTGTGGGGCTCAAGAGAGTTGAGGACTGTAACAAGTCAACATTCATGAGATATAAATGAAATGTTTTTGCCCAAGCTGGCTCAATTTTGGTGGCTTGGATAAAAGAAAATCTGCAAAGAGAAAGATCCTTTTGGATAACTAAAATTTCTCAAAAAAAAAAATTGGGGATAAAGGAAACTCCTTAAGCTTAGAGAGCGAACAAGACAGTTAATAAGATCTATGGGGGATGGAAAAAATTATTTTGTAGCTGGATTGGTGACATTCTGATGATATTCTTTACAGTTTAAAACAGGTATGGTTACAGAGTTGTACATGATGGTGCAAGTGTCTTAAGGCAAGGTTTTGAGGTGGCTCACCACTAAAATGGTTGAACCACTCTAGAATTTGACAAGAATTATATAATAATCAAAGTCCTGTAAAACAGAAGCATGTAATCCAATTAGAGAGAGAGAGAGATAGTATTTTAATAGGAAAAACACACATTTATTACCATTAAATCATTTTGGTGGAGTTGATTATCAGGGTGTTGGTCCTCAAAATAGATGTTACTTCTAATGATCTGCTCCAGAAAAAGAAGTCTTCTCAACCTTCCAGGATATGGGTCCTCATAGGAACAACCAGCTTCACTCTTTTGCTTATCATTTGGAGTATCAGTTGCTACTGATTGATGGATGAAATCCATATTGTGAGAAGGCTCATCAGTAGAGCACTCAATGATTGTTTGCCCAAACTCTTCAAGCTCTTGAGGGAATAAGAAACCTCTCCCACACTTCAGCACCATCAATAGTGGGAAGTAGCTTACAACTGAAACCTCGATGTGACTGCACTGATTCCAAAAAACAAAAAATAATAATAATCTGAGAATTACCCACAAGGTAAACTCTACATATCAGCATGTTAGAATTTACAAGACTAACCCACAATTCGGCACTGTCAAGCTGGCCAATTTCTAGCAATCGAATCCTCAATAAAAATGAATCCTTAGTTGATAGCAGATAATCCCTCAACTACAAATATTTTACAGAAAGAAGTTAATAATACTCAAAGAGAGAGGCAAGAGTGCAGATTTTTGCAATTTCTTCTTTCCATTTGATTTTACCACAACACTGGGATTGCTAGCATCTATTGCATTCTCCTATGGAAAATTGTAATAAATACTATAAAGAGAGACTAAAAGGAGTGGATTTTACCCTCCCATAATAGAACAAAACGATGAGCACACAACCAGTTGCACCTGTCTTCTTGTCTGCTAGCAGCGCGACAATTTGTCCTCACCAACAAAGTCCAAAAAAATGGCCCTTGTCACTGATTAAAAAGAGAAATGCAAGTTTAAAAAGAAAATATAAATATACAGCTAAAAACAAACAAGATTCTTTAGAGTGAGAAAGATCGTGACTTTTACACAATGGGCTCCCCCATTAGGACTGAACTTGTTAAAAGAAAAATTACTGTCAATTCAGGATGTGTAATGTGTGAAGAAGGAGAAGAAACATTGGACCATTTATTTACCAAACGTCCATTTGCAAGGGCATTGTGGTTTGATTCACCCTTGAATATCAGAGCAGACTCAATTCCATATGTACATCAATGGCTGAAGATGATCTTAGAGGATTATAAAGCTGATCATGTTCATGGAATGTCACTTGTACAGGAAAGTAGTGCTATCCTCTGGACAACATGGATAAACAGATATCCATCATGCTGAATCGTCTGAAGTATCCTCGAAAGGAATGATGCTGCAGATGCAGGACCCAGGCATGTTTTGTTTGAGATCTTTAATGTCTTGCTCGTACACCAAACGGGCTCCCCATTTAGTCACCACCAACCCTGGACCCTGGGTTTCTATTTCAATAGCAATCTCACTAAATCGATTAGCATCTATTTGACTCAATTCCTTGTCGCTTTCCCTTATGAAAGGAACATATTTTATACAAAGGTGACTTGAATCAATCTTACCAAAATGTTCGGAAAGACCAACCCTTAAGTCATCTGAAATTTGAGATCCATCGACAAAACAGTAAAGATCAACCCAATGTGTAGCTTCATAAAATTCTGAAGGAGGCTGGTGAAGTGAAAGATGGGGGCGGATTACAAAAATAATACACACAGCGATTCCCGTAATATCTGAAGGCCCATGCAGAGTCATTGAATCCTCCTCAATTTGATGGCTAAACCATTTTGGTATTTCACTTCCGGGTATAATAAAATTTTGGTAACGTAAATCAGGACTCTGAAACACACAAATCAAGATGTTTAGAACTTCACGAGAGAGAGAGAGAGAGAGAGAGAGAGAGGGAGATACCTGAATGTAACGCGCCAGCATTGTTGAGGACATGTCACCGAAACCTAGATTGTCAGTCAATTTGATGCAGTTAATAAGAAAGAGATAGGGACAGAAAACATCTTCTGGTCTTAAGGGTAATGTTTCCAGCGAGGTACAACCTTCTGCCTCTAAATACTTAATATTTAATGGAAGCTCTGGCAGTAATCGTAGATCCTTGCAACCACTCAAAAAAAGAGTGTACAGATTCGATAATCGAATGATATTTTCAGGAAGGCAAACGAAATTATTTCCCCTTAGATTTAAATAATTTAAAGAGGACAAACTGCCAATAACATCAGGGACCGTCCGAAGATTGCAATAACTTAGATTAAGATCTGTCAAAGAGGATAAGCTTGATAAAGTACGCGTTAACGTGCCCATTGGATCTGGACTCCTTCGCAATAAAGGAAAATTGAGGAGCTTTTTGGATAATAGAAAAGCACATCCACCAATAGATAGTTTTTTGAGATTTTTTAAGGGAGTGGAGGACGAAAATAGCCCTCTTATAGCAGTTCCACTCACATTTAGCTCCTCTAGGCCTTCAAGATTTCCAAGGTTCTCTGGCAATTTCACAAGTCTTGAGCAGTCGCATAAATTGAGAGTTTTTAGAGCCATCAAACTACAAATTGTATTAGGAAGACTTGAAAGGTTTTTGCAACCTTTAAGATCCAATTGAACAAGCTTTTTGAGATCTCCAACAGATGCATGAATCTTATATAGTCTTGTACAACTTTGAAGAATTAATTTCTCAAGATTTAAGGCTCCGCTAAGATCTGGAATCTCAATTAAGTTTTGAGAGTAACTCAGGTCAATGAGTTTCAACTCATTTAAAATCTGTTATAAACCAATAAATAATTAGACAAACTCAAGCCTAAATAAAAAGGAAGGAAATACAAATTAGCATAAGTGAAAATCTTACCATAATTTCTTTCCACAATTTTTTAATGCCACTGCAACGCATTCTCAATTCAACAAGTTTAATTGGTTGGAAATTGGTTGGCATGGATTTTAAAGGATATCCATACCAATCTATTATGCGCAACTCATTAGAAAGATAAATGAGGTCTTGTGGAAGTTGGATGTGACCTCTATTATGGCCTTGTTGAGGTTCCACATAACCAATTTTAAGAAATCTCAAATTTTTCATTTTTGAGAAGGCTTCAACACTTAAGCGTTCATTTTTATCCTCAGGCATCTTTAGAACTATACCTTCAACAAACTCTGTTCCCTAGAAACCATGAACAATAAAATTAGGAAAAATCTTGATAGAATTTGAAATAATATATATACTTCTCAAAATTCAAGTTTAGACTTGTCTACTTACAGTATTATTTTTCAATACATGCAAGACATCCTTGTAACACCATAACCTACTACGTTTACCAGGCTCTTTAGGGGATTCACAACAAACAATGTCTTGACCCATTTCTTGTAGCAAATCATGCATCGACAAAGTTCCATTTGATTCAATGGTTATGAGAGATTTGTCCATAAGAACATAAATATTGTAGTCAGGATGGTGACCTAAACTTTCTAAAGTGTCTCTTATGTAAGATATATGCCCTCCTTTAAAGAAACATGCAATATCTAAAAGCAATTCTCTCTCTATACCCTCTAGCCCATCTAAACTTATTTGAAGTATTTCCATAATGGTTCTTTTAGGTTTTGCTACTAGGTTATCTCGAGCACTTCTCCATGCATCAGGTGTTCTACCAAACAATGAAGAACCTAAAACTTTAAGAGCTAAAGGAAGGCCATTAGCATATCTCACAAATTCCATAGACAAATCCACATAACTTTGTTCAAGATGAGGTTCCTTGAAAGCCTTCCAACTAAAAAGCTTCAAAGCTTCATCTTTATTCAGCTCCTTAGCTTCATATATATGTTTCACTCCATGGCTTCTCAACAAATGCTTATCTCTACTTGTTACAATGATTATACTCCCGGGACCAAACCAACCACCATTCCCTGCTAATGCTTCTAGTTGTTTTTCTTCATTCACATCATCAAGAACAATAAGAACTCTTTTATTGCGTAGTCTAGTGCCTATGACATTAATTCCTTCATAAAAATCATGTATATATATTTCAGTTCCTACGAAGATCTTAGAAAGAAGTATTTTTTGCAAAGAAACTAAACCTTTACTTTTGGCATCTTCTCTAACATTTTCAAGAAAGCACCAAGCTTCAAAGTCACTATAAATTCTACCATAAATTTCTCGGGCAAGAGTTGTTTTGCCAATTCCACCCATCCCACAAATCCCAACAAAGTGGACACAATCCAACCCTTCACACATGCATAAATCCAACATTTCCTTCACACGGGAGTCCATTCCAACAAGGTGCTCAAAAACAATTGAGAATTTATGATCCAATTCAAGAGATATCCTTTGAATGATTTTTTGGATAACGGTTGCTTCACTCCTGCAAAGAATACGGCAGAACAATAGTTTTGATGAGGCAGAGCTAGTTTAGTGACGAAACATTCAGCAAAAGTACAATCTTAGCTTTGTTAATTAGCAAAAGGGGAACTCTAAAAGTGTATAATATTATATATAGATGGCACAAACTACACATGCAATGTTCTTCAACCAAAGTCCAATTCTTCTCTCAAAATAATACTCCTAAAATAAAACCAAAGTCCAATTCTACAGGGGACAAAGAAAGTTGTCATGTGGCCAGGTAAAGAAAGTGTTGCTACTAGGAACATAAATTAATATATGAATTACATCTCATAATTTATAGAATAATTATTTAGACAGTGATATTTCACTAATTAGAGAACAAATAAAAAAAGATATTACCTAGTTGGTGTGCATCATAATATCTTATAACAAGAAAAATAAAATATTGTCAATTTTATGAGTTTGAGGTGGTGGAGTTGAGATGCGGACTAGGTCGTTCTTTTGAGACAATACACACCATCTAGTAGACTAGCAATTATGCATGCTGCCCTACAATACAATTAAAGTACTAATTGTCCTTACAAGCTTACACCACTTATAGGATAAGAAGCACTCAACAATAATATTATTTCAAAAGAAGAGAATATTGACTGAGCAAGAATTTTAACAATTTAATGTTGCGTGAAAAATCAGTAACAAAAACTGATATTTTTCTCTCTTCTCAACACCTATGGCCAGGCATGGGATCCTCTTATAATATTGTAATGAATCTATTCCATTTAAAATTCTTTATAATGAGTTTATAAATGATTTCCCGTTTTTCCGCTTTTCAATTGCTCTGCCTCTGACTATCCTCACAAATCAAAACAGTAAAAAGTCATATAAATATTAGTAACGTTATTCATGTATAGAACATTAGAACTTGTTATTTGTGGAAACGAATTCTAAGATATAATCAGTATTAACTATTAATCAGTCATAAAACAAACATCCAAACATGGTAAATTAAATCATTCCCCCTCCTTCCCCTCTATTCCCCCTCAATCCAAAAAGAGTATAAACGTTGGGCAAGAATATGTTTGATAAGGAAAGATTTTAAAGTCGCTCCTTAAGGTGTAAGTGTTGTGTGTAGTATAAGGAGTGACAAAGAGTACTTGTACTTAAAAACTAAATTAACTGCATATTATTCAAACTATTCTATGATTCGTTTTTCCCTTTGAACTTAGTTCTTGGGATCTCCAATCCTATATAAGGTGTCCTCATAGATAGTTTATTCTTCTTTTTCTCCTCAATGTTCATTTAGACATATGGTTATAGCTAGAGTTTTTCACCACATACACAACTTGACACAAAAGGTCTAGATTATGATGGTATTAACAATTGCAAAAAAAACTATAATTTTTGTACCACTAACTTTTTTTTTTACGCTCAACTTTTTTTAAATCACTCTTGCCCTTTGTGGATAACTGTTTGCGAGCTTCTGATTATTTTGTCATCATTTCTCAACTCATATACATATGGCAAGAGATGTAAATCTATTAGCATCTAGGTAGTAGTCCGGGTGTTCAGTGCAGTTTTGGGTCATTTTTAACATAGCACTTTGTGATACAGTTTGGCAAAAACCACCACCGTACGGTTTGCACCGCACCTCAATTTCGCAATCACATGTGCAATGTGGTGCAGTGTACAATGTGTGGTTTGGCTGGTTTTAGGATAATACATTTTTCAAATGTCAAGGTTAATTATTAGTTTACGATTAATAACCACAACAATACGACAATAAGTGTCAAAGAAATATAAAACTTGTGTAACAAAAAAAGTAATACAAATATATACAAGACAAAAAAAAAAATCCAAGACAAATTGACAGTAAACAAAAAGTACCACACACAATTATACATGTTAAACAAATATAACATGTAACACAAAAATGCTTAACAAACAACAATCATAAGGTCCATAATAGTGTACCATATACACTAGTCATGCCTACTGAGAGTGAGAGGGTTTCGGGAGAGAATGGTGAGAGTGTGAGTAGGAGAAATGAATGAGGTTTTGAACTTTTGATTTTGTATTTAATCAAAACGAAGTCGTTTTTAACGTGAAACATGAATGCGCTAACGCTGGGTTGGCCACTTAATTCATATAATATTGAAATTTTAATATATATTTAACTTAAAATGAATAAATATATATGGGTACGGTGCGGTGCAGTGCAGTTAATTTCCACTTGCAGTGTGGTGCAATTATTCCATTTGATGGGCAGTTTTAGTCATTTTGGGTGTGGTCGTGTGGTTTTAGTCGTTTTGGGTGTGGTTGTGTGGTTTGAGCGGTTTGGTGAACACACCTAGTTAATAGTCTCTAATTACTAGGAACCACTTTTAGGAACAAAAAAAATGTTCATAATTTCACAAGAATAAGGGACTCAGTAATTTTACAAAACTTGGCATCATTATACCACAATTGTATAATATGAATGTCTACACATTCTCAAATTTTTTTCAGGCACAAATTTAAGTGTCTGCTTGAGTATCTTGGCACAAAAGATAATATTAAATTAAATTGTGGTATTATTGTATCTCCATCATACAATAGGAAAACCAACTTTAATTGACATTATTGTTCTCACTTAACAATAGGAATGCTGTTTTTTCCATAATTCTACTTTTTTCACACTCTGGCCAAAAATAATTTTTTATTTTTAATTCTCAAGAGGATTAACATAGTTGAAATTACTCTTTTATGAGTCTCAAAAAATATTTCTCAATTAACTTTTTTTTTTCAATCTTATGTTCCATAATTTTCAATGCCCCTACTATTCGAGAAAATTTAAATTAAAACGTGTCACATATAATTCATAATTTCCAACCTCAAAAAATTAAAGACATGGGAATTTTTCTCAAAATGATCAAGTTTCATAAAATAGAAACACTACATATCATGAGGTTTATAAATAAATAAATCATGAGATTTTTCAACTTCACATAAGCATTTTTTTTTTTTAATGAAGTACAATAGTATTTCTTAATTGTGTATCTCCCAATTTTTATGGTAGTTAAAAATTAGGCAAAATAAATACTATTTTGGTCCCTATATTTTGGAGCTATAGTTAATTTGGTCTCTAAATTTTGATTGCAGTCAATTTTAATTTGTAATCAATTTAGTTTCTACATTTTAGAAACAGTCAAATTGGTTCCTATTTTTTTTTCAACTTGAAGTCAATTTGATCCTTATTATTTTTAATTTATAGTCAAGTTCAGATCTGGGTTTTTTTTTATTGCTAAGTTGATATATGTATTTATCAAAGTTAGAGATTGGAAAATTTGAATTGTGTCTTGATGTTTGGTTATCAAGAAAGTGAAAGAAAATGTAAGAAAAGTTATGATTTGACGTTAAAAACCAAATTGACTCCAATTTAAAAATAACAAATGCCAAATTGTCTTGCTACTAAAATATATGGACCAAATTAACAGGTAGAGACTAAAATGATATTTTTGTCTTAAAAACATTCAACAGAAAGTAACTATAAACAATATCAGGAAAAATGGTAAACAAAAAAAAAAATAAAATCTTACTCATCCTGTAAATCCCATCCAGAGATACCAGCAACTTTTGTCACAACATCTTTCCAAGTTTGCACATTCTCATTGTTATTGTTGAGATGTTTTGCAAAAGCTTCTGCAAAAGTCCCCCTCAGTTTGCGCACATCACTAGGATCCACATCATAAAAAACAGGCAGAACTGTCAGCTTCTTCTTGTCCATGCACTCGACGATCTTTGCTAGTTCAGTCAAGCACCAACTCGACGAAGCGTAGTTTTTAGAGAAAATTATGACAGCAAATCTCGACTCTTCAATTGCTCTCATGAGTTCTGGGGAGATGAATTCTCCTCTCTCGAGACTTTCATCATCCCTAAATGTGGTTATGCCATTCCGTCTCAATGCTTCATATAGATGGCTTGTAAATTTTTTGCGCGTGTCGGAGCCTCTAAAACTGATAAAGACGTGGTATTCGTACCTCCATCCAGGCACAACAGAAGAAGAAGAAGAAGAAGGAAAACATGAGGAGGAGGAGGCGTTTTCTGTGCCCATAGAATTGCTATAGGGAAATATACTAAAGATATGTATTAAAAAAAATTACTCAACTAGTTTTAAAGAATTGACGCACGGAAGGTTAGGGAAGAAGAAAGCAGAACACTGGATCTGGATGGAGTGTTTAGAGTGCTTGTTAGTGACAGACATGAGACAGAGCACTGGTGCATTTATACATCGTCTGCTTGCAATCACGTGCATAAAGGATATTGATAATAAGACTTACAGATCAGAGCAAATTTCTCTTTGAGATAGAAGCTCACAGATCGGAGCCCTCTCTCTACAGATGACTTGGGTCATCTGTGAAGTGATTTGAAGGAGTAGATCTTGATTGATAGGAAGAGACAGGAAGAAAATTCAGTGTGCAGAGAGGAAGAGAGAGAGAGAGAGAGAGAGAGAAATAATAATAGAGTCCGGTTAACGTGTCTCTCAAAGACACATATTAAGCTTTCTATATTTAAAAATATTTACTTAGAAATTAAAAAAATTATCATTATTTTTTTAATTCTTAAAAAAAAATTTTAAAAAATAAAAATTAATGTGAGTTTTTAAGATACATATTAGTAAAATTCATAATAATAATCAACCGAAGGAGGAAAGTGTGACAGAGTATATATACTTGCAAGTGGCCTCAGTCAGCCACCATCTTCCAGTCAGTAGCAGAGTGTGTGTAAATAAAGTTGAAGTGGGTGTCCACTCCTTGACTCTTTCACTAAAAGGAAACGTCGTAGCAATGAGTGAAGTAAGAATTAGAGTTGGAAGCAGCCATACCCTTTTAAAATACAAACAACAATCTTATTGGAAGAAAATCTTCCAATAAGAAGCAGCCTCGTCCTCCAGGTATCTTCCAACAACTACTTAAATTAAACATAATATATATTAGTTGTCAATGGGAACACGTATCTAGGGCGGGCTCTAGGCAAATGAAGCGGCCAAAAGACTTCCAAATTTTAACCAATGGAGTTGTCACTCATTTCATTGGGATAGTATTAAACTATGACCAAATATTATTTAATAAATAGAATAATAATTTTTTATTGAATAAAGAAAAAGAAATAAATGTTACTTCTAAAATATTTTAAGGATAAATCTTAAGTGACAGGTTGTTATTGACTGTTATTGATAGATAAAAAAGTCATTTCAGTGATGGTTCAAATTAGAACTAATAAAAACTTAACATAGTGAATGTTGCACTTTTCAGAAGAAGAAAAAAATGTTACGTACACATAAAAATTCATAACATTTTTAACGACATTTAAGTTATTATGCAAAAAAATGGCAAACTTTATTTGAAAATGTGTACAAAATTTATCACTTTTTTATATTTACAATGTAAATTTACATTACAAGTACAATGTAAATATAATTTCTTTTTCTTTTTTGGTTAAAGTAAATATAATTTCTTTTAATGTGAAATATGTTTTATTCTATTAAAGAAATATTTGAGTACAACATAGGAAAGTTGTAGAAAGAAGGCAAAGTCTGTAGAAATAAAAAGGGAAAGTTGTAGAAAGACGAAGGCAAAGTCTGCAAAAATAAAAAAAGAATATTGTAAGTACATTGTTTTGTGGATGGTAATTTTTTTTTTTTTTTTTTAAATAAGTGGATTAGTCCTATAATGTTACCAATTAAAAAACAAATGTTAATAGAACAAAATTACAAAAAATTAATAAGTAATTTTGCATTTAAAAATTGAATACTTTTTTGCTCTACGTACTTATAAAAAACTGCTACTTAAAATATATTGTAAAAATATTATGTATATATCGTTCCTCTAAAGCCTGTGTCCAGAGCCTTTCTCAAAAAAGAAAAAAAGAAAAAGGTCTTTGTCCAGAGCCAAATGCATCAGCGAGCATCATATTGAAGTCTTTGCATGTGCCTACCCCTATAGCTATACGTAAGCAACTGGCCCTACCCTATAGCTAAACGATAAATACCTATTTGGTAGTGGTGCTCATCGGGGCCACCACCACCACTTGTAGCCGTCGGCCTCCTCTTTCTCTCTATACCTTTTTTTTTCTACTTTTTCTTCCTTCCTTTTTGGCTGTATCTGGGTTGTTTTGGAGACTGGGTTGAATTTGGGATGTGAAAAAGTATGACAATTTGGCTGGGTTTTGAAATTTGGGGCATTTGGGTGGTTGTTTTGTACATTTGGAAAAGTAACGTCCACGACCAAGTTGAAAATGTTAGTAAAGGAACAAAGAGAGGAAATAACTTTAGAAAAGGGTATTTGGGTCCTGTTGTAAAATGAGTGATTTTTTATGCTCTATGAGTCCATGACACTTTTTTTTTTTTTTTTAGAGGTTTCAATCAACGGCATCTACTTTTGATAATAGCTTTTTATCGTCAGATTAAAATACTAATTGGTTTTTGGTGTAAGTAGGGGGATTGAATCCTAAATCTCTTATTCAAATATTAGAAATTTTACCAATTAAGCTAACTAGAACCTACGAATCTATAACACTCAAGTATTGCTTTATCATACTTAAAGCAACAATACTTTATTAATAAAAAAATTCAATCTTAATGGTTGTTGAACAGCACCCAATAACAATAGCCTTGTTAAATATTTGCTTTATGGGGACACCATTTGTAAACCAAAATATCTTAAGAGGATTTGAAAAAAGAAAAAAAAATACTTTTATATATATATATATATATATATCTTCGTATATATAAAGTGGGAATTTCATACGGGAGAGTATGATGTTTTGTTATGTTGTGCTCCCTTTAAAAAAATAAGTAAATACTCATAAGCCACATTAGAAATAAATTTTAAAATAGGGACTTTTTATTTCCTTTTGTTTAATGTTTCTAGACTACTCTGTTTTCATTAATCCAGTGTTTCAAGATTACTATTTGTTTCCTTTAGTTCAATGTTTCAAGACTTAATTTCTCTCTTAAACAAAAAAAAAAAAAAAAAAAAAAACTCTTTGCATTTTCATTCACCCGTTGCACTTCTACTCCTTTATATACACATGCCTACAGCTTTTCATGACTTCTCATCTCAAATACACCCAAACCAAGAATGATGCCATATACCTTCAACCTTTCAATTACATCTACATAACTCCAACATTGTTGTACCATTTTATCCTGACCTGTATGAGTCGGCTATGACCCAAAAAGGGGACTTGCATTTTTTATTTAGTGATGAAAGCTTACAAGTTTGATATTGATGTCAGATGTTGTGGATTTTGTAAAGGGTGTGATTGGCTTTGAGTCTTTGGGTGTGTGGGATTTTGGTGTGGAAAAGTCTTAAATATATGTTGTTTTAAAAATAAAGAAAAATAAAAATAAACTTTCTAATTGATTATTTATGAAGTTAGCTATTTTTTATTTTGTTATAGAACTCATAATTAGTAGGTTTCTTTGTAGCTTTTTTTTTTTAAGCTAATTTCTCTTTGTTTAATTACATTTTATTTATGCTAATACTTACAAATGATTTCCTTCATTTCATTGAGATAATAAATTGGGTGTTTGAGATTGGGATCTTCATATTTGGTTGTGTGTAAGAATGAGTGGTTAAGGAAGTGTTTGGGTGGTTGTTTAAATTTTCATAATTTTAGGATATAAAAATATTTTATGCTTTAAATTCTTAATTGCAGATTTTAATAGTCTATCTATAACAATAAATATTATTTATTACTTAAAAAAAAAATAGAGTCTTATAGTGTTAGACAAATTTTTAAAAATAAAATATGAATTAAGAAAATCAAGTTTCAAAACATTCAACAATATTGTGGGCAAACATAAATATTATACAACAAAATAAGTATTATATAATATGTATGTTTTAATATACATAAAAATAATTTCAAATGAAATTATAAAGTATTCAAGCGTCGCGCGAGACATTAACTAGTATATAAAAAATGGAGGGCTTAAATATTCATCGACATTGGTAGATTGCTTCCTACTGTGAGCCATGTATGATTCGTTGTCCCTCTCTCCCCCTTCTTCGAAACTGTTTCAGATCACCAGTTTGTTGGTTTTCTTCACATGACCACTATAAAGGACATTGGTATGGCAATTGAGCAAATGCAGTGCCAATATGTGAGTTGGTCTCAATGATCATGGAGATAAGCACTTAGAGACCTGTGTGATTCGTGGAAATATATAATTATTTTGAAATTAGGTAAAATATATTATTCATTCTCTGAAATTTATCCTACATAATTTGTTTCTCTAAAAATTAAACAATTTATAAAAGTAATTTCTATCTCTTTTTACAAATATATAATTTTATCATTTTTGGTATTTTTTATTAATATTATTATTTTGTAAAGTGGTTCAAATTCTTCTAACTCTTGTTATTATGCATTATATAAATATATATATATATATATATATATATAAATAGGGGTATTAAGACCTCTTTGAGTATCTAGCTATTCCCTCAATTAAGGCTGGCCATAGCCACCAATAATTCCTAGAACCGACCAACCCGGTGCCACTCGAACCAAGATAGACCCGATCAGAGCAACCCGCAGTCGGCAGTGGGTCTCTAAAGTCAAAGCCCAAAGGGTGTGGGTCAAGTGGCGGTTTTAGGTTTCAAAACCCGACAAAAATCGAACCAACCAAAGGTCTTTCACGGTAACACCATCCCTAACCCTCTCTCTCTCTCTCTCTCTCTCTCTCTCTCTCTCTCTCTCTCTCTCTCTCTCTCTCTCTCTCTCTCTCTCTCTCTCATATTCATATAGATTTGACGAGATCTAGTCCAGATCCTTCAAGATTTGGCAAGATCTCATCGTTATCCAAAAAAATCTATGCTAGATATCGATGGATCTAGCCAAATATCGACCTTATTAACAAAACCTGAAACCAACCAATACAACCCAATACCCAACGAGACTCGAATTGGCCAATCTGACAAGTCTTCTTGGTCAGTTTCAGGTTACTTTTTTCCATACCTAAAGTTTTCAGGTCAAGTTTGGGTTGGGAACAAACCCGACCCATGGATAGTCCTACCCTCAATGTATGAAATCTCCTGTCCCACACACCTCAGGTTATTACATTTTCTTAATTTCTTTTGGTAAAACTAAAATTTTTAGTTTTAAAATTCTCATTCTCTTGAGGAGATCATCATAATAATCAAAACTTATCACATAATTACAATTGATATTACTCAAATGATTGAAAGGCACATTTAAATACATAGCCATGTAGATTGTATTTTGTATAAACTCAATTTCTCACTTTCAAACAAATGAAAGATTAACTCAAAAAAAGAACAAACCAAAGTTATAAGAAGAAGAGAGACGACTTGTGGTGGGAAACTCAAAAGGTACAACAATACAACACCAGAACACATCAACCCAAAGTAGTGATATTAAAAAACATAAAAAATTCATCAACCTAAAATAATGTTGCAAGAAAGAATTTAAAATCTAGAGAGAGAGATAGCATAGACACCTTTTTTTCAGAAGAAAATATGAGAGAGTGTAGTATTTTCTTCAACTTTAAGAGATAAAGATAATAGCTTTATTTATTTTTAGTTTATAATTTTAGTCACCCAAAATGGACCGAAGTTAAGCTAATGGACTAAAGTGGACCAAATGGACCGAATTGGATGAAATTAAAACAAATTAATCAAAATGGGCCAGATTGGACCAAAGTGGGTGTTTATTATCTTTACCTCTTGAAGTTTATTAAAATGACATATGGTTCTCTAAGTATGCGTGGAACTGAATCCTTCAATCTGACCTTGAATACTACATTAGCATACAAAATTACAAATATGAATACAGTGACGATATATGAGTTTTTTTTCTTCAGATGAGTATAAGCTATAAATAAATAAACGGTGTCTCTATTGAAACTGTTTGTATTACATGAATTTTTTATTATAAGTTCTTAAGCTACATTTAGGTTCAAAAACATGTAAAGTTGTGATAGTAAAAAGTAATGAACCTATCATGATTAGTAAGTTACAGTTAGTTCTGAAAATGTGTAAGGGCATAATACATCATTGCATACATTAATATATATATATATATATATATATATATTTTTTAAATGATGGAAAGAAAATAATGATAACTGTGTTACATAAGGCCCCAAAAGCCACTAAACAACTAATAACAGAATAAGCCTCTGTTAACACCAGATACATAACAGAAGCACAGCAGTACAATCTTCAGATAGTTAAATTTTTTGCAATGAAAAGCAATTACAATTTGCTTCTACTGAAATTTAAACCTTTAGTAGTTCTGGATCCAAATAACTTCTTAAAGCCATCACCAGACAGGACATTTTCTCTTTTTGTTTTGCCTTTTTAGATGAGGAAGAAGGTAGTTATGGAAATGCTAACAGCTATTGCCCAATAAAAGCATACAGAAATTATGGCAAGTGGAACATGAAGGGCTACCATTACCATCACCTTTTTTTTTCTTTCTTTTTTCTTTTTGTGGGGTTATGGTCTATGATCGTCTTAACAGAGACTTGATTCAATTTTCAATACAAGAATTAAATTAAATTATACATCCTTTGGAGTCGCTAAGTCCACAGCAACTGTAAAAATTTAAATTCACATTTTCTAGACACAAGCTAGTCTACTGAATCTGAAAACAGACTAGGCAATACTAGTGAGGTAAGGAAGACCAATTTGTGTGCAGACACCCAATAGAGTATACAACAAAGGATGGAGCTCCACAATTTTTCATTCTTCCAAACAACACCTCAAACATTATACTTGTAGTTTAAAACCCCTTGATTAAATTAACACTATATGTGTTTTAAAATTTTCCTTCAAAAAAACCATAAAATATATATATATATATATATATATATATATGACCTAAGCTGCACTTCGTGCATTTCAAACATTACAAATCCAATTCAATGGTGTGTTGTCATTGGATTAAATGCAAGAGACTTCAAATTTTTAACCTTTCAATATAAAATAGTGAGAGTAAACCGCGATATGGGGCAAGTGATGTGATTCACCACGAGAACGGTATAATTTCTCCTCAAAAAAACCCCATGTTGTGTGCCTATCATATGCACCAGGCAAAACAAAAAAAAAAAAAAATGTCAGACTCAACAAGCATTGCAATCTGCATTTGCAACTGTCGCAGACTCGCAGTGCACACGCATTGCCAACTTGAATACCGACCTGGCTGGCTTCTGTCGCTCCAGATTCATGCACTCTCATTTTCACTGTGGTTAGCTCAAAGAAATTGCCAAGAGGAGATCAAGTGGCATGCAGTCTGAATTGAAATGCCATATGCCACAACTCACACAGTTGTACTGTCTTACTTGCAAACAATGAGGGTTTGCCAGAGACAAAAGTACCGTGCCTACAATATTAATTCCCTGTACATTTCCAATTTCGACTTTGAATGAGTCTTTATTTTGATTTTCAATCACACAAGTAACTACAGTTAATATATCATATATCTCATGTTGGCTAAAGCTCTATCGTATCTATAAAACTGTCTCTCTCGTCTGTCTATCTCGATTATCGGTATGAGACCCTAATTCAATCAAGGGCTGGTGATCACATTCACTTCAGTAATGTCCCACGTTTGCAGTGCTAGTACGTTCGGATAGATTAACTTTTTTCCTTTTATTTGTTTATGTACAGCTTTTTAAAAGCTCTTTTTCTACAATTACAACATCCAAATGCACCAACAGATAGCACCATAGCACAATAGAGTCGATTCAAGTTTCACAAAATTACATTCTATCCAAACAGCAAAAGCAAAAGTCCAACAGAAAGTTAAAAATTCTTATTCTCTCTTTTTTCCCCATCTGTTTTTTTTTTTTTTTTTCCGTCGACAACTCTGTAAAATATATGGTTCTTCTCCCACTACTACATCAGAGCCAAGAAAATTAAATGCAGACACTGAACACATTTTTTTTAACTTAAAAACCAGAGAACCAATGCACAATTTGCTTTTATATTTACAGTTCAATCCAGGCTCAGCAGCTACATTGCCAGGTATTCCACCTCCTAACTTTCGCAAACAAGATCTGGCTTCTCTTCCCACAAAATCTGCATCAAATTCAAAACAAATGGTCTGAGTTCACCTTGGTATACCTGTAAAACATTCCTCCAAAGAAAAAAAATCATTTGCACAACATTCCTCACAAGCCAAAAAATGCCAACAAGATGCCCCTGTAAAATCAAGGGCATTAAACTCAGTCTGTTGTCAGCATGGCCTGAGAAACAGTTTTGTTAAAAGCACACGAAGTGCACCTTGAAGCTTAAAGCTAGAAGCCCCAAAGTCTAAGCGCTTTGCTTGGCCAAAACAAAGCCCGTTTCAAGAAGCGCGCCTTAGACACACTTTTTTGGCACTTTTTGAAGAAGCACAAAGCATGCCTAGACACGTTTTTCTATTTTATTGCTAAAAAGGATATATATTTATAAAATTAATTGTTTGATCTTGAAGAAAATGGAATTGACAAGACCGTTGATTTATCATACAAACACTATTCTTAAGGTGTTGTATTATAAAAGATTTTTTTTTTTTTTTTTTTTAAATTAACATGTCAAAAGATACAAACAAGGCTAATATACTATTCACTCTTATGCTTGTTGGTATTGGCCTTTTAGATGTATGTTGATGTAACCATATACATCATTTGATAATAACTATCATGTATATGTATTTTATAAGCACAAGAGAATTATATAAAATTTTATGTTTAAACTTTCTATGACTAAAGTATTATCATATTGTCCATTGATAGTTGCTTTCAACTTACTATGTTAAAATTTTAAGATATTGAAATAACTAAAGTAAAATTTGAACTTACAAATATTATACAATTGCACTTTGACAAAAATTAAAAAGCCAGCTTATTTTACTATTCAACTTATTTTTGCTACTATTTATGAACCCTACTACACTTTTTGGTACTATACATGAGTCCCACTATACTATTTTACCTAACTTTTACCTTTATCTACAGTACTTTTTAGTTTCAGCAAAATAAACGGATCCCAAACAGATCCTATATATCATGAATAATTCTATTAGAGGTTACAAGATATTATATTTGAAAACGGTGTGCTTTACTTCAATCAAGTGCATGCTTTCTCTTTGCACCTAGGGCCCTAAGTGCCAAGAGACCTGTGTGCTTGACTCTTTTACCAACACCAGTGATATGTGTACTACTTTTGACCCACCCTTACTAATATAAATGGAACCTCAACACCTTGAAATAATCAAGTTCAATATATGATGGGACCCAGAATTATCTTTTAATCTCCAATGCTCAATTTAATAGTCTAGAAGTTCATGTGAAATGAAAAATACTTATGCTACTACAATCTATGACAGTCCCAACCAGTCATAATTTCCAAATTTTAATCAAACAAATCTGAGAAATCTTATGAAGCCAACCTTTCCCCAGAAACCTAATAAATCTCATTTTAAAGGGTATTATGAACGTGAATACCCCTTACTGAAAGATTTAACATGGAATCTGTAAATAAGAATTGGATTTAGCATAAATAATCTGGTCCCTGCACCATGGATCTTAACAAAAATATTACAATTGTGCAACATACCATTGCTGGTTTTTCCTGAACTCTGTAAGCACCGGGTATATGTTCTCAAAGGCTGTATAGGTCTCATCTCTCACCTTAAGATTCGAAATGAAACAATGCTGATCAGATCCAACCAGAATAGCATATAAAACCTGGGAGGGCAGAACAAAAAAAAGGAGTCTAGTGATATCACCTTAGCTCCTGTAAGAACGATTTTTCCTGACACAAAAATAAGCAGCACAATCTTTGGTTGTTTCATGCGATAGATCAACCCTGGGAACAGCTCTGGCTCATACTGACCACCAGAATGAGAACACAATCAATTTCAATTCTCAGAGTTTTAAAATTGTTCCAAAACATGGTTGAAACTTTGCTAGACCAAAAAGATACCTAAAAAGATACCAAAACTGGCAAGTATTTTTTTTTTTTTAAAATGGGATACTTCTGAAATAAATTTCAAATGTCGCAGACACCAACTAATTTCATAGAATCATTACTACAAAACAAGCTTTCTATTGTTTCCAGCCAAGTCGGTATTACAACTGGCTATTTGATGTCCGGACAATAATGTTGGCAATAAGTTTAACTTCTGAAAGGCTCAATTTACATATAACTTCATTTTCCATAGCATGTGTGTATGCAGGTATGCATATCATAGGTTCCATGGAAGTGTTTAATTCCAAGAATGGCCTCATAAGACAACCTATCCTCCAATCATGGCCACTTCAATGGTCAGGGAAGGAAAAGGAGAACATTGCACAGGCTATTTTTTGGTAAGTACATTCCAAAGTCTGATAAATCACACACAAAAACCAATAATGGCTCTTGATATTTAACAGAAAGAACAATTAACACAATAGACACACAGCCATCACTTACACTAGAAAAGGCACCATGGGAATATGCCAGTCCTTCAAGCCTGATGGGGAATTTAACATCACATGAACCAACTATGTTCTGAATCTTAAAATCCTACAACAGTGAAAAGCATCAATATTAGACAAATAGTAATTCTTTGTAAAATACCAAAGCTGCATGTGTCAGTATGTTTTATTACATATACATACATAAATGACACAGAGGATTGCACTGCAATTAATTTTTACCTTGAATTTAGCTGGAAAACCAAGCTTCTGTATAATTCGAGCATACTGAAAAGCAGAGATACAATGTCAGATTTGGAAATTCAATATTAAAACAACAGTATTAAATCCTAAAGATCTAGACAATTTGCAGCTCTGTCAGTGACAACATGATGAGCCTGGAATTAACTCTTTTTTATCACTTTCTTGTAAAACAAGGAACTGTTTGCTTGTAAAGCGTATGGGCATGTATAATTTCACCTTTCAGCTCTGTCAACATTTGCATGAATTTAAGTGCTAGTTTGAAGAGACTAGATATCTGAAAAGTAAAGCCAAACTACAAACAACAAGCTATAGGGTTCTGGATACTCCTCTGCATCTCCCAGATGGCCCTATGTTTAAAAACTTATGTAAGCAGCTGCCTGAAGGTTTAAAGGCATGCATTATAAAGTTATGAATACTGTACTATTTCAGCTGAATATATTGTACTGGTTACCACACTGCATTTGCCAAAGATTAGGGGTGTTGATCCATTCCAATTCCAATTGCTTCAGCTAATTTTACTTTTTTTTGCAGATACCAATTCTTATTCTATTTTGAAAACTTTTCAGACTGACAAGGTTATTTTGATAAAATTGATATGCCCTAATATTGGAATGAGGTTATGCGGGGAATATGCACACACACACACAAAGTATAATCCGAGAACAGTACACCGAAATATTTCATTCCAGTATTCCAGTATACAAACCAAATCGGCCACCAAAACTATATTGTAACTTTGATCCATTACCTTCCGTGCTGCCAACTTCGACTGTTGTTCACTCTTAGCTCCAGTACAAACCTAAACATTTGGTATTCACATAACCATTAAAAAATCTTAGAAATATATATTAAAAAAAAAAAAGAAAACAGCAAAGATGCCAAACCAAGTATGTCTATTTTAAGGAGAACAACATAGCAAGCTTTCAGCTAGAAAGCACCAACTTAATATTCCAAACAAAGAAAATTAGCTAAAATAGTGGGTTCATTCAACAACAGGAGGAACAGGTAGCACTTATTGGCCTCATCCACCACAAATTGAAAGACAATTTTTCTCTTGTCACAAATTTCTAAGTAAATGATACATATATGAGCTCATTTTTCACTTATCACTCTAGTATAGATCAATGAACCATACATATTAATCTTCAAGAATAGAGATTTTTGATTGTGAGAGAGAGAAAGATAACAACAAAAACAGATCCAGATGGCAGTTTAAAGGCATATAAAACAGCATATAAAGAGAACTTCTACTGTTGTACTTAGAAAGGTACCAAATGCTTTGTCAAAACTTACCATCTTTCCAGAAGCAAAAATCAAGGCTGTGGTTTTTGGTTCCCTTATCCTCATAATTACGGCAGCAAAACGCTGTAAGAACACAACAAATGTAAAATTTAAATGTTAATGATATAAAACCCAAAACACAACTCTAAGTGAAACAAGAAACAAGCTTAACCATCTTTGTCAAATCAAAATCATTAAAAAAGAAAACAGGGGGGAAAAAAAAGCTTTTCAGAGTCATTGAATTCATAGAAAATCAATGGCTTAAACCAAGCATTCTTAGAGTAAGCAAATATATTCCAACGTTGACTGGATTCAGCTAAGGATAAATAGATAAGGAACACGCAGCACTATGGTTAATAAACCCCCCCCCCCCACAGAGAGAGAGAGAGAGAGAGAGAGAGAGCCATGCCCACAAACATCTCCTACCTTGGGATTGTATTCTGCATTACGAGCTTGAAGTGCAATGGCCTTAAGATCCAATTTGCAGTCCAAATTTACTGTAGACACAATGTTCCTGAAGTGACAACACTAACATGTTATAGGCTATTAATTCTGGCAGTAAATAACATAAGTGAGTCATTGCAATGTCCAATTCATTAACAGAGCCACATACAGGAAGGGACAAAGTAATAAACTAGTCTTTTATTTTATATAATCTGAAGATCATGAGGACACAAATCTATCTAACCAAGTGATCCATATCCATCAGAAAGCAGAGTTAATATTCAACTCTTCCACCAA
Organism: Quercus lobata; assembly: GCF_001633185.2. Classification (NCBI taxonomy): domain Eukaryota; kingdom Viridiplantae; phylum Streptophyta; class Magnoliopsida; order Fagales; family Fagaceae; genus Quercus; species Quercus lobata. The sequence continues at coordinate 10,466,899 of NC_044904.1, read as the reverse complement.
TATACATCTGAAGGCTTCAGTGCTCATTTTTTAATTAAATCAATGTAAGAAAGCAATACCACCAGAATCCACCCAAGTACAAGGAATTTTGTCTTTTTGTGTGTGTGTGCTCAACTTATTTGAATCATAAAGTATCTAATTATTCAGAAACCAACCAAAATCAAAGAAAAAAAGGGTTAAAATGTTAGGCTCTAGTCACAAATCCATTCTCGAGACAGGAGGGACAGATAATCATAGTGAATGCAGGAACCAAATCATGAGTTAGGCAAACCCCAGCATTTACATTCAAAACATCTAAACACATTCACACTCATTCCCACAGTAGCCAAGGCACAACTGTAATTTCATATTGCTGGATACAAAATGTCAATCACAACAAACATACAGCCACAACATAACATCAACATTGTACAGCAAGTGACCCACATCAGAATCCATATCATTACCATTGTTAGACACAAAAAAAAAAAAATATCAATTACAAAGCAATGACAGACATATAAGTACAAACACATACTAGCCATTACAACATCATAAAAACCTATGATCCTCACAACATATTATACACTGCATTTTCCTCTTACTGGTCTTACAACAATTGGCTCACGTCCATATCAGGATACTTATCATTTAGAGATTACACATGAAGCTTAGTCACCCAAACAGGTGCATATATATATTAGAATAGTACATAATGAATTTGTGAAAAAAAGAAAAGAAAAGGAACTCACTGAAGGGTAGGGACAATCCCAGAAGGGTGCTTCTTGAGATCAACTGGTTGGCTCCCTTCCACCAATCCCTGTTCTGCCATTCCTTTATTTTCTTATAAATTCTTCTTTTACTCTGTGTAAAACCAACACAAAATTAGTCACCACCAAAACCCCATCTCTAAAAGAACCCAGAAACATACTCTATAGAACCAACTAAACTCAACACCCATTTACACAAATCATTCACCACCAAAAACCCATTTTTTAATCAAACCCAGAAACAACATCCGCTAACTTTTCCAGAAACCAATACATACACATGATAAAATCACTGAACAATCATCCACAAAATTATGAGATTTATTTATGTCAGCTCAGACAAAACCCAAAACTTCTTTTTCTATACCATTAATCCCACCAAAATAAGCGAAGGTAAAGCACCCAAATAAACACACACACACACACACACACACAGAGTAAAAGCAGCCCGGGTACTCTAAAAATGGGTTCAGCTAGGTTTTTCATCATGGGTATCCAAGATCAACAAAAATTTCACCCAAAAACAAAAATCCAAAACATGGGTTCATCTGGGTTCTTCATTCTAAAGCATCTCAGTTAAATTTACAAATAAAAAACCTTAGATTAGAAACAATAATCAAAGGTTGTAAAGACTAAAAGAGCGAAGAAACAAGAAAGCAAAAAAAAAAAAAGAAAGGAGTTCCGATTGGTTCATGTTTAGACAGGATCTGATAAAAAGAAACACAGACCTCTCTTTAATTTGATGTTGTCTGTGCTAGGGTTTGATGATCGAAAAAAATCAGAATCAGAAGAATCAGATCTAAAGAAGAAGAAGAAGAAGAAGAAGAAATTAACGGAAATTTGGGAGGGAGCGGGAAGAGTTTAAAAAGGGAGTTGTTTTTATATATAGAGTTTTGGAGAATTTTGAAATTCTGGGGATTTAAAAGAGAGAAGGATATAAGGAGAGAGAGGGATGAGAGTGTGCGTGTGTTTGAGAGAGAGAGGGAGAGAGAGCTTTCCTGGTTGCGTTTTGTGGATGGGTTTGGGGGGGTCTTGGAGAGATCTACTCTTCTCTTTTATTTATAGGTCTCGATATTGTCCTTGCGGATTGAGATGCGGTCAACTTGTGTTAAGGGTGTTATTGGAATTTTGAATGGGGGTGATATTGTTACTGGTTTTGTGGGGGGTGTGTTGGTGAAGTACCAATGGGTGTTTGACACGGTTTTTTGGTTCTTTCTAATGTCCGTGGGTTTTCTAGATTCAATTATTTTGGGCCAATGACATGGGGCCCACTTACGAGTTGGACTTTTTTTTTTTTTTTTTTTTAAGCTTGTTTATTAAAATATATATATATATATATATTTTTTAGTCACCAGAGCATTACTTTATTTATTTTAAGGTAAATTATAAATTACACCCCTAAAATTTGAGGATACTTGAATTTTACACTTTAAAATTTTAAATTTTAAATTTTATACCTTAAAATTTGAGGGTATTTCGATTTTACATCCTGACATTTCAGAATTTGGATTTTACCTCCTAAAATTTGGATGCATTTAAATTTTACACTCCAAATTTTAGGAAGTAAAATCCAAACACCCCTAAAATTTAGAGGGTAAAATTCAAATTCTGAAACATTAGGGTATAAAATCAAAACACCCACAAATTTTAAGGGTGTAATTTACAATTTACATTTTATTTTAGTATAATATTTACAATACAATCTACACCAAGTCTCTTACTTTAGCACACCACTTATTAAAATAACTTTAAAAAAAAAAAAAAAAAACCCTAACCTTTTAAAAAAAATTCAAGATAAAAGTAAAACCCCCCACACAAGCAACAAGCAACAACCAACCACTTAGAGCATTCACATCCCAAAATTCTATCTCATCCTATTTTACTATCCTAAAAGGCTACATTATCAATTATACCATACAATTTTACAATACTCTTAGCGTCCCAACTTTTATTTTATAATATAACACATTAAAATAATATTTCTATACAATAAAATAATATATCCTAAAACTCAAATAAAAACAAAAACCCAAAACCTACAGAGAGAGAGGATTTGATAAAGTGAATAAAATATTAGTTTTTTTTTTTTTTAGAATAGTGCTATAGTGCAATTCTAAAGATAGAATTGCATTGTAGCACTATTGTAAATTTTTTTGCAATAGTTGGTGTTTGCAAGTCTTGATGCTAGGCTTGTTTGGTGCATTAATGCTAAAATTCTCTTACATGTAGCATTTGCAATACCAAATGTGAATGCACTTATTTGTAGCATGTTTTAGCATTTAAGTTTGTACCCTTCTACTAGTAGAATGGTATGGTCATAAATACTAAAATTTGCTGGCATTTAGAAACATCTATTGCAGCTTGTTTTTTGGTGTTTGATGTGCTAAATATTAAAAAATTTAGTGTGGGGCCCAAATGATTTATAGGCCAGGCCCATCTACCCAGGGAGAATCCAAAGGCCCAAGCCGAGGAGGGCTATGGCCCAAGCTCGACAAGATAGCCTATGGATACCGCCGAGGGCAGTTCAGTCCTCGGCAGACTCAAAGTCCCCCCAGAAAGAGGGGTAAAAACGGTATAGGACTGAAACTTGGAAGAAAGATCTAAAATATCTAAAATATCCAGGGAAAGCTGCCCTTACTGCCATTTAGGACTCTTAACCTGACATAGCCGCGTTCTTTGACTTTTACAACCACCCCCAATGACTTTGGGTATGGGCTGATGGGACAAATATCAGCCTTGGAAATGTTGACCCTATACGTGGACGAAGGACAGTGAACACAGGCGAGTATAAAAGGAAAAATCAGTAACCTAAAGAGGAGGCTGGGAAAAATGGCCAAAAACCAGAGCCTCCCAGCCCACCTCCAGGAGAAAAACTCCATGGGTGAAGATAACCTAGACACGCACGAATACCACGAAAAACCCACCGCCTGGCGATCAAGGCCTAGCCTTTTAAACCCACGCTCTACAAATGATATTGTTTGGGCCTTTTTAAGTGGCGCGAACCCGATACTGTTACGGTCCGTCGCGAATCGTGTCCGTACAATTGGCGCCGTCTGTGGGAAAGGCTTGTGTGTTGGTATAGGAGGTGGGTCGATAAAGTTTCTTTGTTATTTCTAACCGTTGGTTATAGAATTCTAGTATAAAGTTTTGCTAGGGGCTACGTTTCTTGACTAGGGGCTTGGCTGAGGAGCTAACTCCCTTAAAGCCAAGGTCCCCCGTAAAGAGCAAACTAGGCACTTGGTAGCGTTAATCGTATGGATAAACTCTAGGGGCTTGGCTGAGGAGCTAACTCCCCTAAAGCCAAGATCCCACACAAAGAGAAAACTAGGTTTTAGACAGAATCAAGGCATTGCATAGTCCTCGGACTCAAGCCTATGGGAAAACCAACTACCTGGATGAGGAAAACTAGGTTTTGGACAGAACCAAGGCATTGCATAGTCCTCGGACTCAAGCCTATGGGAAAACCAACTACCTGGATGAGGAAAACTAGGTTTTTGACAGAATTAAGGCATTGCATAGTCCTCGGACTCAAGCCTATGGGAAAACCAATTACCTGGATGAGGAAAACTAAGTTTTGGACAGAACCAAGGCATTGCATAGTCCTCAGACTCAAGCCTATGGGAAAACCAACTACCTGGATGAGGAAAACTAGGTTTTGGACAGAACCAAGGTATTGCATAGTCCACGGACTCAAGCCTATGGGAAAACCAACTACCTGGATGAGGAAAACTAGGTTTTGGACAGAACCAAGGCATTGCATAGTCCTCGGACTCAAGCCTATGGGAAACCAACTACCTGGATGAGGAAAACTAGTTTTGGACAGAACCAAGGCCTTGCATGGTCCTCGGACCCAAGCCTATGGGGAAACCAAGTACAAAAAAGAAAAAATTACAAGTTTTGGACAGAACCAAGGCCTTGCATGGTCCTCGGACTCAAGCCTATGGGGAAACCAAGTAAAAAAAAAAAAAAATTACAAGTTTTATAACTGCTCGGATGGGAAAAGTCCCCGGCTCAGATACTGTAAAATGTTAAGGCCAATAAAAGTGTTAGGATGATGGTGGGGCACTCCACTATTCGGTAGCCTAAGGGGGCTGTTCATTTTTGCGGGTGATCTGTCTTCGAACGATTACTTCCTACGCCGCATAGAGCATCCAGTTCTAATCTCGGTATTTTTTCGGGCAATTACCGTTATTCATAGGTACACATTGCTAGTTCAAGCAATTCTGTTAAAGTTGTGGTGACTTCTTTTTATTAGCAAGTATTTTGGCCTTAGTTGTCATCGATTCAAATGCTATATTATTGTGCTGAGCAGCATTTGCAAATTTGTAAAAACATAGAGACAGAGCATGCGAAGTAAAATAACAACAATTTTTATTAATATGAAAAATTATTACAACGTACAAAGAGGGGCTCAAACAAGCCTATACAAAAGGTGAGCTGCCGAAACAACCCTAACATTCGCAGTACAGATAAGTAAACAGCCAGGTGTCTTTTAAACTCGTCTTCAAAGTCTCTCCAATTTCTGCCTCAGTATTGCTCATATCGAAAGAAGAACCTTATTTGGAAAAAGATGAAGGAGAAGGAAGAAGAATTTGAAGGAGAAGGAAGAAGAAGATGGAGGATATGAATGAAGAAGATGGAGGACATGAGTAAAGAAGGAGGAGAAGAAGAGAGAAGAGATGAAAAGAAAGAAAAATGAGCAAAAGAGGGAGAAAGAAAAGCACCAAAATGGAACTAGTGCTGGGAAGACTAAGAAAGGGAGGTAAAATGAGGCGCCAGTGAACGAAGAGAGGAAGAAGCAGGGGCACTTAGTCCCTGCCTCGATCCTGACTCCCAACACACTGGAGCCATATTAGGTATGCTCATGAGAGCGCGGTTGGTACTGATGATGGGTGTTCTCGACTCAGTCACGCCGAAAGTTTGACGTGACGAGTCCCTGCTTCGGATTTTAGCTGAAAGGAAGGTAAGACGAATCTTAAGCCTCCGCCATCTTTGCCCTGACCGAGCCATTTCGAGTTTTATTAGAACATGACGCTTTGAGGAGGGGTATGGTTTCTTTATCATTTGTTATGGTGAATGTACTGTGATTTAGTATATAACTACTAGGTTAAGTAAACGCTAAGGGAGGCAAAGGGTTTCAAATCTCAGAAAAATAAAAGGGTCTCAGCACGAAAGTGATAGCCTCCTACTTGTCTTCTTATAGGAAAGGCAAAACGGAAGGCATTAAATTCGTTCAGGTTTCCAAAAGAATCTGAAAACGAAGATGTGTCCGTTCCATTTCTCCGCCTCGTCAGACGAACCGTCGAATGTAAATGAGTCTCGTAAAGGGAAGTCATTAAAAGCGTGTTTTGAATAATCAAACGACGAGAACGCGTCAGGAGTAAAATCAAAAAACGCCTCGTAGATCAGTATATTTCTTGGATAGATGGAAAACCATCAGTATTAATGAAAGGCCGAATTAAAGGAGCCATCATAAAAGCTCGGCATTACCAAAACCCCCCTTTCCAACTAAGAGGTTGGACAGCCGGGTTTTGAGGGGCTATTGTGGGGCCTAAATGATTTATGAGCCAGACCCATCTACCTGGGGAGAATCCAAAGGCCCAAGCCGAGGAGGGCTATGGCCCAAGCTCAACAAGATAGCCTATGGATACCGCCGAGGGCAGTTTAGTCCTCGGCAGACCCAAAGTCCCCCCAGAAAGAGGGGTAAAAACGGTATAGGACTGAAACTTGGAAGAAAGATCTAAAATATCTAAAATATCCAGGGAAAGCTGCCCTTACTGCCATTTAATACTCTTAACCTGACATAGCCGCGTTCTTTGACTTTTACAACCACCCCCAACGACTTTGGGTATGGGCTGATGGGACAAATATCAGCCTTGGAAATGTTGACCCTATACGTGGACGAAGGACAGTGAACACAGGCGAGTATAAAAGGAAAAATCAGTAACTTAGAGAGGAAGCTGGGAAAAATGGCAAAAAACCAGAGCCTCCCAGCCCACTTCCAAGAGAAAGACTCCATGGGTGAAGATGACCTAGACACGCACGAATACCACGAAAAACCCACCGCCTGGCGATCAAGACCTAGCCTTTTAAACCCACGCTCTACAAATGATATTGTTTGGGCCTTTTTACGTGGCGCGAACCTGATACTGTTACGGTCCGTCGCGAATCGTGTCCTTACATTTAGTATTTAACATATTTAATGCTAGTGCTCTAATAAGTACTCTCAATACAACTCGATCACGCGCACACAATGTGTCTCATCCAATACATTGAAGTATTAGATGGAGGCTTTGTCCCTTTCAAAAAGTCAATTTCAAAAACAAATTATCAAATGAGCACTTAGTTCAGTTGGTCGTTTTATGTTTTCATCTCATATTAATATATAAATGTGTCCATAAGTTGGGATAAGTTTGGAGTATTTTTCCATCCAATCAAACCTTGTCAAATGAGAAATTTCCAATTAAAACTATATGAATTGGGTTAGCGCCATATTGCCCTATCTAATAAATAATTGGATTTTTATTCAACTATTTTAACTTATTATAGTTTCATCCAAATTAAGTAAAAAATATGAAAATAAATTAAACTAATTAATCTAAACTAAGTCTTAAAATCCAAAAATAAATTAAATTAACAACGTTTTTTTTTTTTTTTTATAACATTAAATTAATAATGTTAAAATATATAATTGTTAACTATTAAATTAATAGCATGGATTGGGTTATGTTACTGGAATTGGAAATTTTGTCAACCCAACCTTAATATATATATATATATATATCCAACAATCAACTTTTAGAAAATTAATTCGAAGTATTGAGACGGGTTAGGTTAAAGTAGTTTGGATATAATTTTTTGAAAGCCTAAAACCAAGCTAACCCAAAAGTTTCATTTAAAAAAAAAAAAAAAAAAAAAAATCAACCCAACCCGAGGTATCTTGTTTTCTTGACTCAAATTCATCAGATTGATTAGTTGAGTGTACATCTCTATCTAAAGGCTAAAGGGTGCACTCTATGTACAAAATCCACCAGAGGCATGCCCTCATATAAAAGGAGGGCATAGTTCATCATAAATAGAAAAATTTTACCAATTTTTTATCATGACATTTTCATCAACTTGTAATAATATTAGTTTTACATGGATATATACAGATTTATAATAGACAACTTTTGTTATGCACTAATTACAACATATTATATTCTTAGTTCTTACCAACTTTTTTTCTACTTTTTTTCCTCTTCCTCAATTTCTCTCCATCCAAACATAAGAGCCATGGTAAAAAGATTAAGAATTTTTTAAATTAACTAAAATTATTAAGTTTTAAAAAAAGTAAAAACAAAAATAATGAAAAGACAAGTTTAACGATTGCTTCTAAACCTTATATTGTTTCTTTGAGTTTCCACGTACGGACGATTTTTTTTTTTTTTTTTTTTTTTTGGCGTAACTCATTTACTTCCATTTTGATTTGTAACTTTCCCCTTCCATTCGTTCTAGTCGTACAAGCCAAACCTACCTCGAATGAGGGAACTTGAAGCCTGGAACCCCAAATTTCATCCATTGTCCTTAATTGATTAATTAATTAGCAAGAAGAATACTTTCTCTCCCCACTTCCTCGGGGCCCAGTTAAAAAAAAAAAAAAAAACTATTTACCAATATATATATATATATATGTATTGAAAAAGTTAATCCTATAGTTTTTATGAGTAAGAAATATGTCTAGATCTATAGTTTTTGAACTCTTAAGAGAAGTTATTTCATTTTCTTTTATTTTTTTGAGAATTAGGAGAAGTTAGTTACAAGTTTCTTAACATTTTTCAAGATATAAAATTTGACTAGAACCAACAAAAGATACATGTGTATATATCACTTAAATATAGTTAATATATATATATATATATGTGTGTGTGTGTGTATTGAAAAAGTTAATCCTATAGTTTTTATGAGTAAGAAATATGTCTAGATCTATAGTTTTTGAACTCTTAAGAGAAGTTATTTCATTTTCTTTTATTTTTTGAGAATTAGGAGAAGTTAGTTACAAGTTTCTTAACATTTTTCAAGATATAAAATTTGACTAGAACCAACAAAAGATACATGTGTATATATCACTTAAATATAGTTAAGTAGACACACTCGATCTTTCTATTGTCAATTATAACTTTGAACTAAAACCAAAAAAATGTTTGTGTCGAAAGTATATTTTGTTTGAAGTAGGTTTTAGACTCACTTGTACAATAAACTTTTTAAAACTTTCCATTATCATTAGTAAATTAAAAACTATTTATTGATACAACATCTTATAAGATGTTCCTCTCACAACAATTGTAAGCCCTGCATGTTTATAGAGAAATATCTCATAATATTGTCTCCTTTTAATCCTTTATGAAATAATGAAAGAGTAATGCTACAATATATGTTGAGTTAACAAGTTTAAGTTTTTACTTGTTTTGGTTTGTAATTTTCTTTCTCTACGAGTTTGTTTTTTCTAGTTTTTGTTTGTAATTTTTTACTAGTTCTTGTTTGTAATTTTCTTTCTCTACTAGTTTTTAATCCGAGTGTTTCATATGAAGTTGCCATGCCTTAAAGCTGCTTAGGTCCTTCTTGGGGTCCTTATATTCAAGAACAAGAGACCAGTTGAGATCAAACATCAGGTCTAAATTTCTAATCGTCTTTCTGCAATAGTTTTGAAACAGTAATTGGTCATGCCCCTATAGGCTTGGGGACAACAAAGGATGAATTTTTACTGTACATTACCAAATTGAGTTATACTTCCACAACTTGAGGAAATTGTGTGTATCAGCAATTATATGTGATTATTATATAAGTATTTCAGTATTATGATATCTTTTACTTCAACTCATTCTAAATTGTCAGAATTTCGATCAATGATTCCTGAAAAACAATATTCAGAGGCCCGATAAAACAACAAACCTAGAAAAATAGAAATTGAAAAACAGAGTGAAAAAAGAGGCCTTAGAGATCTTGGTGGATAAAATTCATCAAATGGTAAATTCCCATCAAGAGTAGCAAATATTAATCCTTACATCACCGGCCTATAATTCAACTAAGTTTCAAATAAAATATTTCTAAAAAAAAAAAAGTTTTAAATAAAATAAACAAACAAAAGCTATTCTTTAAATCCAAACAAAGCCCAGTTTTTTTAATTAAAAAAAAGAAAAGAAAAAAAAACACAGAAAGAAAAAAATAATAAAATTAAGATGTTGTCAGAAGTAGCTGGTTAGGATATCACATACTTCGGCAAAGAAAATATCATTGGGAATCCGAATGATTCTTTTCATCATCCAACATCTCTAATTCAAAGAAATAGATATATACCAATCACACATTCATTTAAATAGCTTAATGGGTAATGTTTAAAAATAAGAGAAATTTTTTTTTTTTGTAAATGTATCAGCCTTTTTTAAATAGCTTAATGGGTAATATTTACGTCTTCCAAGCTGCTCATGGGCCTTGTCCAATGTAAGTTCTAATTACTTTTGGTGTTCTCAAATCTTGTGTGTAAATCTGCTGTTAAATTTAATTCAGTAGTTATGACCTTACGGGTCCTTTTATTCAGGAACCAAGTTTTAATCGACTTTCTGCTATGAGACAGTAATTGGTCCTGCAACTATAAGCTTGGGGACAAGAAAAGGAAGATTTTGGCTGTACATTACCACATTGAGTTATAATTCCACTAATGAAAATGAAATTGAGAAATTGTGTTCAAGTAATTATGTTATCATTATACAAGCTTTTCAATATGATTAGATCATTTACTTTAAATCATTCTAAATTGTCAGAAAATTTCTTATTGATTTTGAATGTAAAATTACAGTTTTGAAAGCAACCAAAGTAGAAACTACCCAAAAAAGCAAAGGCAAACAAATTCTTTAAGCCCATTTTTTAAAACCAATTAAAACCTAATAGAATTAGATTAATATGTTAAACACAATTGAAAATACAACCTTAAAAACAATATTCAGAGGCCTAATAAACAACAAACCAAGAAGCAAAGAAATTGAAATCAGAGTAAAAAAGAGGCCTCAGAGATCTTGGTGGATAAAATTCATCAAATGGGAATTCCCATCAAGAGTAGCAAATATTAATCCTTACATCACCGGCCTCTATAACCCTAAAAAAATCATCTAAGTTTTAAATAAAATAAAAGCAATTCTTAAAAACCAAACAAAACCCAGTTTTTTTTTAATAAAAAAAATCATATAAGTTGTAAATAAAAGCAATTCTTAAAAAAAAAAAAAAAAAACCTTTTTTAAAATTTTTTTAAAAAAAATCAGAGAAAGAAGAAATAAATAACATTAAGATGTTGTCAGAAGTAGCTGGTTAGGATATCACATATTTCGGCAAAGAAAATATCATTGGGAATCCGAATGATTCTTTTCATCATCCAACATCTCTAATTCAAAGAAAAAATACATACCAGTCACAGATTCAATTAAATAGCTTAATGGGTATGTTTCAAAACAATAGAAATTTTTTTGAAAAAAAATGTATCAGCCTTGTCACCGAGAAAAATATCCTAAGAAGAGGAAACCCGGAGCTAAAGGCAGAATTACAAGTATGGAATAGATACAAGTAACATAAAACTTCAATATCGCCTAATGATAGATTCCATGACCCCAATGACAAAGTTTTCAGATCACAGAATTGCAATTTTAGGCTTAATCAACCATCGTATAACCAAACCCTACTAGACCCATATAAACAAAAACACATAAAATCAATAGATACAGAAGAACAAAAGGAAAAAAGACAGAAAAACAAGAATGGATGAAAGCTCTGGAGGCTTTTGGGAGTTTGGGGAGTTCTATGATTTGATTTATGAAAACGTAAGAGGTCGCCGCAGAAGTGAAGAATGAAAGAGTTGTGAGCTGTTTTTATAGATGAATATGAGAGAGAGTATTAGAAAACCCTAGAGAGTTGAGAGGCGTTGTTGTTGTTGTTGTGGACTAAAAAGTAATATTGGGCTGAATATGAGAGAGAGTATTAGAAAACCCTAATGTTTTGGGCTTATTCGGCCTTTTTTTCTGACTTGCTTGCTATTGGGCTATAAAACCCAACATATGACCCTGGTGGAAGTCCACGCCAACTTTTTTTTGGGGGGCTGAAGTATTAGACCAGTGGGTCTGAGACACTGATTTGAGGAATACATTATTCTAAAATGTATATCTCTCTCTCTCTCTCTCTCTCTCTCTCTCTGATTGTACTCATTCATTAGGGACCAATCCTTTTTACTGTTTCTTATACTTTTATATACTTCGTATTTATAATGTTTGACTGTTTATTGGTGTTTTTCTGTTTGTTATATTAACAGATCAAGGTGGTTCATATGTTCCCTGCTAGTATGTGAAATGGTGAAAGTGTCTAAAATATTGGAGTGGAATGGATTACACTAATGAGTAGAGCACGTGGGGGGGGGTCACGTGGGGCTCTTTGCGATAGGAAGCTGATGTGTGAGTCACGTAAGGGTCACATGGGGTTCATTTAGGACATGTAGGATTAGTTAATTAATATTTAAATGGATATGCTTGACATGTAGACACTTTGTTTTCTACATATAAATTTTCTTTTAATGGGTTGATGGTAGGAACCAAAATGGAAATAGTTTTTTGTTTTCAAGGACTAAGGGAGGTGCGTCTAAAAAGTAGAAACCAAAATAGGAATCGGCCTAAAATGTAGGGACCAAAAGTACATTTTCAATTTTTTTTTTTTTTTTTTTAAGGGACAAAAATCAAACTTGATCCACCTTCCAAATGCCTAATATTGGTTTTTGTATATACATGAGATGGTTTGGATCCTTTTTTTTTTTTTTTTTTAATTTGAGTTGGGATTGAGTTTAAAACTTTAAATTGATAAACTCTTCAATCTAAAGTAACCAAATCCAGTCCAAGTTATTATGATAGTTTTAAAAGTGTTTTTTTTTTTTTTTTTTTTTTGAGACTTAGCTTGATTTATTTTAGTTGAAATTTAGTTTTGATGAAATTAGAATATAATATTCAATAAATTGTAATTATTTCTTTGAGAAAGGGCTCAAATAGGTCAATGAAAGCCTAATTTTTTTTTGATGGGAGTGAAAGCCCAATTTGAATGTATAACAAAATGACTCCAAGCCGAAGACCCAATTTGCTTCATGATGATTAGGTTGGTTTGGGTTTTAAAATTGTTATAATATCTCAAAAATGACCTCATCCAACTCATTCACACCCGTAATTAAAAATTTAAAACAATGGATTTTAGTTGAAAAAAAAACCTCAAACACCTATGTGTTGATTAGCGTTTTTTTAAAAATATCTTAAAAATTGTCTTTAGATAACACAAAGAAATCTTGCAAACAAACAGTTTCAAATAGCATTTTGGTGTTGTGAAAACAGGTTGTCTTCAAGAATAATTCTCTAAAACAAATTTCCACACGTTATTAGCATGTTTCTGCACTTTAAAAAAAAAGAAAAAAAAGAAAAAAAAAGAACAAGCCCCTCTCAGTTTTATTTATATAAAATTACAAATTACTACAAAGCAATAGCAGTTCCAAAACTGCACAAATTGAGAGAGCCTAAAATTTCTAAGTGTCTTAAATAATAACAGAGACCCAGCAATACTAAAGGAGGTAGAGGGAAGGGGGAATACTAATGCAGAAACAAGCAACTACAAGAATTTGGAAGAGTGACATGAGCAGAAGATAGCCAAAACTTAAAACATTGTATAGTATTTGAATATCTCAATTACAACATCATCATATACATTATAATACTCAAATTTTTTTAATTATAAATACAACAGTGGTACTAACAAATTGCCCACTAAGCCATCCCTTCCATTTTAACTTTTGAGCCTGAAAAATGCAGTAATCCACCTGAAGAGAGACAAAAATCACTTTCCCTTGAGGTTTCCCAGCATCAGCATATCCTGAATGAGACTCTTCAGTCCACTAATGGTCATGGGAGTTTCAAGTTTCAACAATGCAAAAGCAAGGAGCAGTAATTGAAATAACTAAAATTCAGACATTAACGGATCACTTTCTGTTTATCTAAGGCTTGAGCTACACCAGTTCCTTCAAGGTCTTTCACAAAAGTCCTGAGACACCCATTGATGATACGGGGTGCTGCTCCATCACAGAACCGTTTAGCAAGATCAACAGCCTTCAAAAATAGCCATGCCATATATGATTAGATTATTGTAAATTGGTAGAGGAGGACAGCGAAGTAAAGACAAGCAAACTTAAAAAGGAATGGAAAATAAGAAATTACTTCGTTGATGACAATTTGGTGCCGTGTCCCTAGCACTGTTATCTCAGACATTGCCAAATGAAGAATACAAAGCTCCAAGATTCTGCCTGCTGGCTCACTCTGCAGTATATAAACGAATAAGATGCAGACATCTCCATTAGTAAATTTGAAGAAACTAACACATTGGCAAATATGTAATCTCTTTTGTGATCATCCATATATATATATTGGGGGTAGGGGGGACTCTATGCTCTAATTTGAGATGTTAAAATTTTTAAGACCTAGATGGGAAGATACCATTATGTAAATAGCCAAAGTTTCCAGGAAAGAAGAATTTGCAAATGAAAATGGAATAGAACAAAAAAGAAGATAAGTTCTTGGGTGCAGCTAGATTTGACACATCATAAAGAAACACACGAATTTATAAAAACCCATATCTTCAGCTATTTTGCTGCCAGTTCTTTTGGCTATGCCCTCCCAAGAAGAGTATAAAATCAGCAATGTAGCATAGATGTCCATTTCAGAATTTCAAAAACAGGAAAAACATCAAAAAGATAATGGTGCTTTAAAAAAAAAAATAATAAAAATAAAAAGAGGAAGAACATTAACATTTAAGTTAAGATGATAATGCTTGACAAATAAAAAAAGACATCTTTACTCTGTCCAAGTCATAGGGTTGCACTAAATGCCAAATAAGCACATATACCTTAATTATGGAGAGTGGCATCCAAGAAAGGCAAACAAATCTATCATGGTAAGGTAAGGGCACAGGAACTGGAAAACGAATGCATATATTACAGCCTATGTTTTGCAAATAAATTTAAGTATGCATACTACCTAGCAAGAAGTGCCAACGATTGTTAACAATGAGAATTATGCTAGCAGAAAATAAGAATCCAGGAATTTAATATTTAAATACAATAACTGCTTCAACCTTCCAATTTGCAGGGGCAACTTTGTCAATGACAAGCACATGGCTGTCCCATCTCTCCATGACTGCAACCAAAATTTTCCTAGTAAATCTGCAATAAACCATGGAGACATAGTTAACTCTCTCTCTATGTGCACGCACTAGCACAAATGAAGGAGAAAAAAAAAAAAGAAAGGATAAAGACATGCTCCACTTGCAGCAGGTAACAAATGTAGCAACAGAGATAAAGTAATAATTAACTAATCTATAAACTCAGAGAGTTTACCGCAAAATCAATTTGCTGTATACCAACTTTGGAGGAGCTGCAAGGACTTCTGCTTCTGAGGTAGAAATAAAACAACAAAACAATTCATGCGACTGAAAAGTTAGTGAAAAAGGGAAATTGAAAAATGAATGGATATAATAGAATCGCAACTAAATCAGAGAGCTAATAATAATTGCACATACAAGGCTATCATTTTCTCAACTAGTACAAAGCTACTGAAGTAGCATAGCCTTCCTATAAACAGAAAAGGTCATTCTAGCATGGAACTAGAGCAACATAGAGGGCACTCAAAACTTCATGAGACCTGAGAATTAAAAAATTTTCTGTGCATGCCCTGGTAACTTAAAGATATATTCACTATGAAGTTATTCTAAATAACAGCAAACGAACAAGCTAACACAATTTCACATTGACTGAAGAATGTCACTCCACAATAACAAAGCTTAAGCTTAGTTCTAACTATAATCAAAATTTTGATTTTA
Organism: Quercus lobata; assembly: GCF_001633185.2. NCBI lineage: Eukaryota > Viridiplantae > Streptophyta > Magnoliopsida > Fagales > Fagaceae > Quercus > Quercus lobata. The sequence continues at coordinate 10,451,231 of NC_044904.1, read as the reverse complement.
ATGATTTGCAACATGGGGACAGGTCCTCAGTAATGTTTATGTAAATATTTAGTATGTTGAGGACATGGCTATGTGTGTAACTAAACAAGTGTGTTTCCAACTTGAATAGATAGACTTTCTGGTAATTTAGAAATGACCTGTGCAAGTCCTGAGGAACTACAGACTATTATTTCAATCTAGAAAACAAAATTAAACACATCCTGAACACAGATTGCTAACATTTATATAAAGATAGTGAACAATTGGAGAGAGGGGAAGAGAAAGAATCCTAAGAACTATTATTTCAACCTACAAGGAAGCCCCTCAAGGTATGGGCCAGTGGCACCCCTGGGGGGCAAACCCTGGACGCCTACACTCCCCCACTGAGCAGGCATCGAGTAAATCACGACATGCCTCAGCTAGGAGTCAAACCAAAGACTTCTGGGTTTAAATTTAGTCTAGGCACTCTCCCTAACAACTAAGGCACCCCGGGTGAGGGCCAATCTACAAAGATAATTGAACACATCCTGAATGCAGATAGCTAAAATTTAAAAAAGATAGTGAAGAGTTGGGGGAGGGGGACAGAGAAAACATTCTAAAGATTATTTATTCAATCTAGAACGATAACGAAGCACATTCCACACATAAATAGCTATAAATTAAACAAATACAGCGAACAATTGGGGGTGAGGAGGGCAGAGAAAACATTCTAAAAACTATTTATTTAATCTAGAACAGACAGAAAACACATTCTAAATACAAATAGCTATAAGTTAAACAAAGAAAGTGAATAACCAGGGGTGAGGGAGGGAGGGCAGAAACATTCAAAAGACACAAAAGAAGCCTAGATTGAATTCTAAATCCTAATTACTAGCAAGTGTTCTGAATCTTTCTATTTAATCTGCCTTGAAGTTGAAACTTGAAAGCACTGATTGATTGAGTCAACATCGATTCCAGCACATCCATCACTTAATATAGATGCAGATTAACCAAACAGATATTGAGGTTTGAACATTTATAAAATACACTAGCAGTCTGAAACGGGCCTCTAAAAGCTTATGATTTGAAAGAGACTACATGCTTTTTGAAAAATTCTAAGCTATATGGCAATAGAGAATGACACTTACAACTTACTAATTCACTAAATTAGCTCTCAAAATGCAGTCTTATTTCTAGCAATCGCATAAAACTTAAAAAGGTAAACAAAACAAAAATTTGACATGATTACCAATTGCAGTTTCCTTTTCATCATTGCTTAGAAGCTCGTCTGCTTCTTCCACTGTCTCTACTGTAACAGGTGGCCCTCCAAAGCACATGTGATTGTATTCCAATAACGAAGCCTTATCAAATTCATAACCAGGTTCTGAACATGTATATTTAACAAAGCCAGTCAATATTTCCCCATTTTTTTTCCCCTCAAAAGCACAATACACTTGGTCCAAAAATCAAACTCCAAAATCAAAAATTTACATTGCAAGCTTAGTAATATTTGGTCTTAGATGATACCTCGTCGTGCATTCATTCGCTTCTCGAAAAGCCGAACTGGGTCTGAACCTTCTAAACAGGCTGCATAAACTATGGACCTGTCATTCAATCGCACCAAATCATCAAACATCATCCTTTCTTTCCCGAGAAACAAACATGGGTCAGCCTTAAAAACAAAAAAAGAAAGAAAACCCAGATGATAAAAAAAGAGCAAAATGAGAAAAGAATCTTACAGAGCGAGTTCTCTGGCGGCTCTTGGACTGCAAAACCTGCCACTCTTGTCAATCTTGGGCAACATGTCTCTGTAAGAGGTTGAGGTGGAGAGAGCATCCTTAGATTTCTCTAGAGCTTGAGCTTGAGCTTGTTCTTCTTCGATGGTAAGAGCCGAATTGCGAAGAGTGGTTCGGGTACACAACAATTTGACTGTGTTCTTGTGAATGTTACAAGGGTATCTTCGTAAAGAAGAAGAGAGTGGGAAAGAAGGGTAGGGGAAGCTGAACTCGAAGTGGGTTTTTGAAATTGAAGGAGAAGAAGAAGGATAGGTGAAAATGAAGGAGCTTGCTTCCATTGTTGGTGGAGCTGTGACTTCACCCTGAGCGTTTTGAGGATAATGCTTCTTTCGTTATCGTCTATTGCTTTGAGATTTTGAGGAGGTTTAGCTTTAGGGGATATTTTATTCAAAACGTTGTCGTTTCAACAAGTTTTTAACAAGGCTATAATTTTTAAGGGTTTTTTCTTCATATTTTTTCTGCTAAATTTGTAATTTTTAAGGCTGAGACAAGATTATATATATATAGTTCCCACTATTATATTACAATGCTAGCCCACGCAAATGATGATGTTTTTGAAGATTCCTCATGTTATTTTCGGTATAAAATACCAAATGATGAAGTTTGAACTGAAGATTCACGCTGCTCTTTCTCATGCTGATTAGAGTCAAAAAGTGTAAACGCACACCTGACTACTTGTTTGTTTTAAATAACACTTACAATAGGTGTCCACTAAGGTGAAATATCACCTTAGCTAGCATTTGAAAAAAAATAAAATGGCTTTAATGGATTTCTGGACCAAATGATAATATACATACATATATATATATATATATATATTTGATTGATAATATGATAATTACAATTGGGGAGGGGGGTGGAAATTTGAACCATGGATGTTAGTGTCAATTGAGCTATAGAATTCTTGGTTACTTCCGGTTATAATTTTCTAGAAGTATCTACTTTTTTTTTTAATGAATTTTCTACTTGCTTGTAGGAGTTTAGTATCCAGAATTCCAAATTAAAAACAAAAGGCTTGGGCCCTAACTTTGTTATTGGACTAAGGTCATCAGCTTGGTCGGGGTGTGTTTGTTCAGAATTTTAAGCCCAAATTTGGGCTCCAATTCTTCTTAGATCTACCTAGAGAAAGCCCAACCAAGAGGTTCCTTCCTCTCAAATACTTGATCAGAAGTCAGAACCAACCCCACAAACCCCCCCAAAAAAAAAACAAATTTATATTTTCCTGCCTCCTATAACATAAATTTATATAGAATACAACTTCAAGGTCTTATTTGTGAACTTCGGCATTCATTTTTTTTTTTAAATTGCATTTGCATATCTTTTAGAAGGGTTTTTGCTTGTAATGGGTTAAGCAAGATCTAGCTGTATAGGTATTAATTTTAACTTGGGTTGGGCCAAGTTTGATTGATGGGCCGTGTTGATATTACTCCCTGTCTGTGTTTACGCTTATTAAATAAGAAACCATCGCACATGGGCTTTTCTTCTAGTTCTTACTTTTCCACCTAAATCGTAAATCCTGAATCAAACAGCATTGAGCTAATTCTGTAGTAATGTTGTCTCATTAATGTAAATGTATTGCGACTTTTATCAATGTCTAATTTACTATTCAAAACAAACAAAAAGCTAGATAAAAGTGGAATTTGAGTATGATCGATGTTTTATATTTAGGGTAATGAGGGTTAATTAATAGTTGCTGTAGGTATAAGTGAGTTAGTTTAGGTTCTATTAAAATACTCACCGAAATGATGACATGCTTTTCTAATTAGATTATATTTTGCTTTTACATCCTCTCGATTTTTTAAAGTTTTCATTACTTGATATAGACAAAATTTGTTCCAAAATCTTTATAAAACAACAATTATTATGGGTTTAAGTAATAGTCGAGGGATAATAGTTTCATTTGTTGTGTCTCATGTTTGTGGTTCAAACTATTGGGAAAAAATCCTAAATTCCCTCTATGTCTATGTGTGAATTAAAATGTATAACTATCAAGCAATAGCAATATTATGGAAATAAAAAAAAAAAAAAAAAATTCCAGCAAACAAAACATAAACACATCTATAAAAGAATACCAAATCTTATGTGGAAAACCCTCCGGTGTAGAGGAAAAAACCACGGGACAACTCCAAAAAAATATCCACGATGAAATAGAGATTACAACTACCAAGTTTGTGCTAAACTTGAGTCCACAATAAATTGGATACACAACAAATTAATTAAATCTCAAGGAGTAAATACAATCTTACACAAAACCAGTAGCAAAATCTTCTTCTAAATACTCCAACTCTTCGTGGTTGTAGCACTCAAAAAACTTTATGAGAACTACACTAATTTATCTTCCTTGTATATAACTTGAATAAAAAAAAAATATCTCATTTTTCTTTTTCAATCTCTCACACTTTCACTGTGTTTCTCTCTATCTCTTCGGACTGCACCTCTCAAGTTGAATGTCTCTCTATTCTGTGTTTCTTGCTCACTTGAACTCACACAAAATGGCCAAAATGGCTCTCTGTTTGCTTCAACTTCCCACGAGGCCGAATGGCCTTTGTTTCATTTTTCTTCTTCTTTTCTTTTCATTCAGTGTGTCCCACACGCCTTGCATCACTTCTCATTAAGAGAAGTCAGACCTCTCCCATGCTTTGGTCAATTCTCAATAAATGAAAGAGCTAGCTTTGAAAACTTTTGGAACAAGCTTATAAATGAGCTTTGACAAAAGTGTGTGTTGGAATCCAAGGGTGTCATGTGATGTGCACCCAACACGAACTCCACCTCTCCCCACTATCTACCTATCTAATAAAAAGGGAGAGATTTTGTTAGTGTTAGACATACTGTAACCCACTAACCCCAATGGTCCAAATCAATTATAGGTTTATGTGTTTGTAGAATAAGCAGCTTAACATTTGGTTAATCTTTGAATAGTTTAGGGCTAGTCAAATATTGTTTAGTATATAAGCTGTGCATTGAGTTCATATGTTGTAACACAATAGTTTAATAAAAATATGTAATTATCAAGAGTTTTCACACATTAGATGTAGATAATCATGCCGAATTATGTACACTTTTGTGTATATTGTTACTTTTATACTTCTGTTTATCATTCAATCGTTAAACACAATAATTTTAACGGTTAGTAAGATTGTGACACCTTCCTAACGTCCATGTTATAAACAATAAGCTTACGGGCACCAAAAAATTTGTAGAAGATCTCTCTCTCTCTCTCTTCAGTTTGTGTTGTAGTGGGCCTATGTGAAGTGAGGCCCGTGAGGTGCCAAGTTTATACGGGAGAGTGTGTGAAATTTTCAATGTTCGTGGACTTACCGTGCTATATATTGTTGATTTTGATTTGTGATGGCTCATATATTGTTGATCATGTCAAGAAATTTCCTGGATGTTGCATGGAAGGCTTTCTTGGTCTTCAGTGTAGTAAGTAACCACTAATAATTGTTGTTCAGCAGTCAACACTGTCAGTCACTACTCATGATATGCAAGTTCGCGCACATAAATACATATTACATATGTAAACAAACAGTACTCCATGCTCCTACCTAGCTAGCCTCCATGTCCATGAACTATGATTGATGGTCCATGTTCTTCACGATCGAGAAGACTGTGTTAGAATGCATGCATGCATTTTCCTGGAAGGAGATAGCTTAATAATCGTACCCTTGTGGTCCTCAGGTGCCTTAAAGCACTTATATTAGTTATATATGGGTGGCGTACCTCAATAGATAAGGTATTTCAATTTTCATCCACAACATGCATACACACCTACTTAATCATTCCAAAACACTAACACACACACACGTGTATATATATATATATAAAAGGTGTTTGGCATCAGTTTCGGCTTTTAGTTTTTGGTTTTTATGTACAGTTTTTTAAAATCTCACTTTTTTCTCATTTTTTTTTATAAATTTTTTTAAGGTATAAGTATATTTTAGTATACTTAATTTCAACAAAAAAAATTAAATAAGTTGATTTCAAACGGACATGTACGTACTTTCTTTCCTTTCTTTCACTAGCTTACTTGTTGGTGAGTCATATATATAATATATTCCTTTATTTGTCCATAAAATTTCATAACAAATACATATGCGTGCACATGCATTCATGCACACATACATATATCTATAAAATATATCATAATAAATTATGATTTTATTCGTATATATGTTTTATTTTTATTTGTTTACCATTTACAAAGTTGCATGATATATTGTTTTTGAGTAATATGTAGAATAGAATTGTGCTATTCTCAAACAAGTACTTGAATTCAAATTCAAGTTCTTCCCAGGGGTGAGATTGATTATAAAAAAAAAGGGTGAGATTGATTAATTCTATTAAACCAACGAGACTCCTAGCTGTAACCCATATATCATTTGGCTACAATACATACCTAATACTTTCATAAGTTTCACATGCATGCGTTAAAATAAATCAAGAATTAATAACATGTGATTAACGTTATTTATTAAGAATTTTGATGATTCAAATGGATCTCATAATATACATTTCTTTCAAATCTGTGTGGGACCGTGGAACAACAATTTTTTCCCCTCTTTTTGGTTACAAATCTAGGTATGTATCACCATGCTTGCCCACCAATACTATAGAGTTTTCACTATATCTTTTTATTTTTGCTAGACACTATATATCTTTTAATTTAAATAGCGTTATCAAACAATTGTTATAAAAGTCTCTTTATCTTGTTTACATTTGCAACTAAGGCTGTGTTTGGTTGCTGTAAAACGTTTTCTGGAAAAGGAAAATGTTTCCATGTGTTTGGTTGCATTTCAAAAAATTTTCCGGAAAATATTTTCTGGTGTTTGGAAAAGAAGAAGAAAAACACAAATCCAGAAAAAATCATCAACGATCGCGATCTCGCGATCAACGGCGACGGCGCGATCTCGTGATCGACGCTTCGCGAGATCGCGCCGTCGATCGCGATCAACGGTGCGGGCAAGATCGCGATCGACGCGTCGCGAGATCGCGCCGTCGATCGCGATCTTGGTCGAAGGCAAGATCGCGATCAACTGCGCGATCTCGCGACGGCGCAATCTCGCGAAGGTGAGATCGCGCCGTCGATCGCGATCTTCGCGGCGTCGAACTGGAGCTCGCGAGATCGGCGCCGCCTGGAGCTCGGAGTCCGCCGGCGATCATCGGACTGACTGGAATGTTCTTCTCCTCTCTCGCCCGCGCGCGCTCTCTCTCTCTCTCTCTTTTTCCGGAAATGCTTTGAAGTGAAAATGAAGGCAGAAATTCATTTCCGTGGTCAAGGCTGAAAATTTCGATCAACAGGAAATCAATTTCCGGAAAATAATGTTTTCCGTGACAGCCAAACGCAGAATTTTCCAGAAATTGATTTCCGAAATTCGTTTGAAGTCGATTCAAACGCACCCTTATCACCAATTAGAGCCTAGCTAGTTAGGGACTTAGGGTCATGCAGACATGCACCCTAATTTTTTTTTTTAAATGTTATATATATATATATATATATTGTTGGGAACCACAATTTGATTCCCTACAACCACTTTAAAAATAGGCTCACGTGGTATGATGTCAAATGCCATAAAAGATTTGAGTGTGTCTTCCTCATCACCAATTGATTTTGAGGTGGAATGACATAGTTCTCGGTCTGATAAATGGTATCAAAACCAAGGTTATGAGTTCAAGTCACAGAAGTATCATTGTAAGGGAGGGATTGTTGGAGAGACTACAATTTGACTCTCTACAACCACTTTAAAAACAAGCCCACGTGGTATGATGTCGAATGCCATAAAAAATTTAAGTGTATCTTTCTTATCACCAATTAGTTTTGAGGTGGCGCAACTCACAGTCCAACATATATATATATATATATATATATAAAAGATAGAGACATGATTGATTCAAACTTTTATCATGATCAATTATAAGTTAAATTGATTAAAAAAATGATAATTTATTCACTTAACCATTATAATCATGCACCCATCTTTACCAAATAATAAATATATACTATGAGAATTACCCAGTTTATACCTATAATCAAATAATTAATGTGTATTACATTTATCGTGGTACACATATATAGGGTGTGTTTGGATAGAACTTATTTTGCTGAAAACTGAAAACTGAAACTGAAAACTGAAAACTGAAAACACTGTAGCAAAATAATTTTTAAATGTGTGAATAGTACTATGGGACCCAGTTTTAATGAAAAAGTTACTGAAAAGTGTAATTTGTGGGTCCATAAACAGTATATATGTGCACTGTTCACTGCAGAAAGTCAACATTTGTGGTTACTGTTCATTACTTCAAAACAAAACGCGTGAAAAAAAAAAAAAAAAAAAAAAAAAAAAAAAAAAACAAAAACGCAATTCAGAAACGCAACGCAACTTTAAGTGGAAACCAAACATACACATAGTATTATTCTTATTGTTACGTGATGTGAAATTGATGAATCCGTTCAAACCTCATTTTTTTTTTTATTTAGAAAAAAATAAATAAATAACTATGCACTGTAAGAATTACCTCCACATAATTGTAGGGCAAAACTGTACATTTATAAATTAATTGTCAGAGTTGTTGCCATCTCCATTCTCCTACAGTCCTACTTTCAACTTTCTAGCTACGACAAAAGAAAAAAAAAAGCCAAATATTCCAGGTCGTATAAACGCATGCATCACTATCACAAGCAGGTCTTTTTATATTCAACAATAATAACTGTACTATTTCTTTTAGGATTATCCACTATATAAACTAACTGAGACTCTTTTTCTTAAAAGACAAACATAATAAAAACAAAACAACGTTAGAAACAAAGCAAAGCTAGAATGGATCACGACATGGAAAATGGAAGACAAAAACAGAAACTAGTTAGATAGTGCTAAACTATTTAGAACTTCGATCACTTCCTCCATGTGCACATTGTTAAGAAATAGATGATAAGAAATTAACATTTCGAAGATTAAAATATGGAAGTTTCGTCCCCTGGTGCCTTGAAACTTTTGAGAAAGAAAGTGGCTAATTCCACAAGGTAGCTAGGGTTTCAAGAGAGAGAGAGAGAGAGCGAAAGCACGAAGCTCAAAAAGTTAGGTAAATCTCCAAACTCATTGTTAAACTTAAACCAAAGCCAACAACTTTTTTTTTCTTTTTCAGACTTACGAGTTTCTTATGAGGATCCAAATCCGCGTGATTGAGACACATCGATGTTTAAGGTAAAGAAGCCCTCACATCACATTAATTAAGTATTTAGTTTTGCTTGTGTGCATGTCAAATAATTGACAATTTTTTTTTGGGACAAAATTTAGGTACAATAATATCATAAGATTCAGTTATATGACTACTTAACTAAAAAATACACTTTCATTTCATGAGAAAAAATTCATATGACAAAATCTTTAGAGAGAAACCTAAAAAATAGCACTTAAATACTATACTATATATATATATATATATATGGTTTTAGGATTTTAGCTTAAATTGATAAGTGTATTGTAATACAAGTGATACTACAAATATTCTACTGTCCTATTAAAAGTGTTTCATTTTATGTTCCACTAATTGCAATATATCAAGTATATAATTTTCTCACTTTTAAAATTTTATTTACTTTATGAGGGGAAAAAATGATGTGCAACAGATTGTGAGTAGTGAAATATAGAATGAAACACACATAGAGACATGATTTTTATTTGAATTGAAAATGAGAAGTGAATCAAAGTCTTCTACCCTAATTTATCTGCTTCACTCTATATTCTACTAATTATAGTATGTCATGTGTCTATTTTGTTTTTACTAAAGTAATATAAGATTCCGTTTAAAAAAAATATATATATATATATATATATATATAGACATATGCAAGTGGAACAGGCCTAATAAGATAATTAAAAAAAAAAAAATTAAAGTGAGATAAAAACGTTTGAGCTAACTTGACCTACTTTTGACACATTGGAGAGCATGAAGACATATTTTGTCTAGTTTTCCGATCTTGTCTACCTACCACATTTTGTTTTTAAATTTTTTTTACCTTTGATTTGGGTGAATAGTGAAAGTCCTTGACAGATGTGTTTGGACTTTGGATTGGTATATATGCTTATTTTATTGAAAATGGATAAAAGTGCAGTTGTTGTATGCTAAAAGAAGAAAAGAAGTGAGATTTAAATAATTGCACATATAAAAATAAGTTAAAAGAGTGGGGAATCAAACAGTTGAGAGGTTATTATTAGTTTAATCAAATGTTATTTATATGCAAGTGTATTATTTTTTAGTTTTTGGTCTGAGGAAAGTGATTAAACACATAGGACAACAGGAGAAGGAATATGGGAATGGGGGCCCATAATTTATGTTAAGGGTTTAAGAAATTAATATTTTAATTAAATTAGCTAGCTTAGCACCCCCAACTGGTCAAATTTGAAAAAAAAAATTTTGGGTGAAAACTGGCCTAAGACGTTGCTACTAGCATAAAGAATTGAGCCAAGTAATGATCATCAGAATCCCATAATTCAATTCGCTGTCCTTTTTGCTTATGTTCCTTAGGTTTGGTTAGTGGGTTTGAACCATGGATGTCAATACCGTACCGTACCGGCCGTACCGGCCAACAATTTGGTACACTCGACCCTCCTGTTTCGTACCGAAAAAAATACCGGCCGTACCGGCCAATTTCGGGTAATACCGGCCGATACCGGGTGTACCGGCCGGTACAGGAAAAAAGTTTTTTTTTTTATTTTTTTTATTTTTAAGTTTTGTAATTTTTGAATTTTTGTTAGGACAAAATGGTAACTTATTTGTATTAACTTATTAGTATTATTTATTTTCTTAGAATGCAATGGTAACTTTTAAGCTTTCTATTTTATTTTTTTCCCTTTTAATTGATACTAAAGTCTAAAACCATGAATAACTAGTTCTAAATTGAGGAAATGTTTTATGGTAAACTTTTATATTTATTATAATATATATATACACAAACACATACATACATACTGTGGGGACCAAATGATTTATGGGCCAGGCCCATCTACCCGGGGGGGGATCCAAAGGCCCAAGCCGAGGAAGGCTGTGGCCCAAGCTCGACAAGATAGCCTGTGGATATTGCCGAGGGCAGCTCAGTCCTCGGCAGACCCAAAGTTCCCCCTCATAAAGAAGGGTAAAAACGGTATAAGACTGAAACTCGGAAGAAAGATCTAAAATATCCGGGGAAAGCTGCTGTTATTGTCATTTAATGTTCTGAACCCGACAGGGCCGCATTCTTTGGCTTTTACAACCACCCCCAACGACTTTGGGGGATGGACTGATGGGACAAGTATCAGCCTTGGAAAGATTGACCCTACACGTGAAGGATAATGGACACAGGCAAGTATAAAAGGAAAACTAAGTAACCTTGGGGAGGGGCTGGAAAAAAAGAAGATGGCCAAACTGTAGAGCCTCTCAGCCCACCTCCTGGATAAAGACTCCAGGGGTGAATGAAAATTTAACCTTGTATGAACACCACGAAAACCCACCGCCTATCAATCAAGGCCTAGCCTTTCGAACCCACGCTCTATAAATGATATTGTTAGGGGTTTTTCATGTGCGAACCCGACACTACTACGGTCCGCCACGAATCGTGTCCTTACAATTGGCGCCGTCTGTGGGGAGACTTGTGTGTTGGCATAGGTGGTATGTCGAAGTAGTTCCTTTGTTATTTCTAACCATTGGTTATAGAGTTTTAGTGTAAAGTCCTGCTAGGGGCTACGTTGCTGGATTAGGGGCTGCGCTAAGGAGCTAACTCCCCCAAAGCTAAAGCTCCTCGTAAATTGCAAACTAGGCGCTTGGTAACGTTAACCGTATAAATAAACTCTAGGGGCTTGGCTGAGGAGTTAACTCCCCTAAAGCCAAGGTTCCATGTAAAGAGAAAACTAGGTTTTGGACAGAACCAAAGCATTGCATAGTCCTTGGACTCAAGCATATGGGGAAACCAACTACCTGGTTGTGGAAAACTAGGTTTTGGACAGAACCAAGGCATTGCATGGTCCTCGGACTCAAGCCTATGGGGAAACCAACTACTTGGATGAGGAAAACTAGGTTTTGGACAGAACCAAGGCATTGCATAGTCCTCGGACTCAAGCCTATGGGGAAACCAACTACCTGGATGTGGAAAACTAGGTTTTGGACAGAACCAAGGCATTGCATGTCCTCGGACTCAAGCCTATGGGGAAACCAACTACCTGGATGTGGAAAACTAGGTTTTGGACAGAACCAAGGCATTGCATAGTCCTCGGACTCAAGCCTATGGGAAAACCAACTACCTGGATGTGGAAAACTAGGTTTTGGACAGAACCAAGGCATTGCATAGTCCTCGGACTCAAGCCTATGGGGAAACCAACTACCTGGATGTGGAAAACTAGGTTTTGGACAGAACCAAGGCATTGCATAGTCCTCGGACTCAAGCCTATGGGGAAACCAACTACTTGGATGAGGAAAACTAGGTTTTGGACAGAACCAAGGCATTGCAGGGACTTATTACTTGGACCAAACCAAGGCATTGCATAGTCCTCGGACTCAAGCCTATGGGGAAACCTACTTGATGTGGAAAAACTAGGTTTTGGACAGAACCAAGGCATTGCATAGTCCTCGGACTCAAGCCTATGGGAAAACCAACTACCTGGATGTGGAAAACTAGGTTTTGGACAAAACCAAGGCATTGCATAGTCCTCGATTCAAGCCTATGGGAAAACCAACTACCTGGATGTGGAAAACTAGGTTTTGGACAGAACCAAGGCATTGCATAGTCCTCGGACTCAAGCCTATGGGGAAACCAACTGCTTAGATGAAGAACCAACTGCTTAAAAAAAAAAAAAAAAAAAAAAAACTATGGCACATAAACCTCAAAATCCATCCGAAGAGAACTCCGCGTTAACAGATGGGTTAATACCTTGACTCACGGATCCCTCGGTTTATCCTCGGTCTACCCTCAGATCCCCAGTGTCAAAGCGGTTGGTGAGGTACGGTGCAATATATTGCCCATAAGCACAATCAAAGTCTCTCGCTACTTAGCTACCCTCTCAGACGAATTATTTAGAGTTTATCATCCTCGGACACCGCTCTAGTACGCATCGCGCAGCACTCGGCGATTATCCCGGTTAGTTCCAAGAGTCAAAATTATTGAGGATTAACCTTGTTATGCTTGATAATACTTGTGAGTTTAAACTAGTAGGAATCTGTGTTAAATCATTTTTTCTGCCTGGAATATCATTAACGTCAAACTTACATTTAATATTCATGCATGAAGTAGTTGTTACGGAGAAGAAAGATATATATAGAGAAATAGGCATATATTTTGTTAAGACAAAGGAATGGTGCCGTGTACAATAAAAAAGTTGAAACAAGCTTACGCTAAAGCTAACTATGTAAGTAAAGGGAAATACAAGAAAGCGGAGATAAAGCCGAGGAGGTAGCTCAGAGGAGAGATTGGCTACTGTTCCAAATGTCGTCTAAAGGAGACTATCCCTCGACACTTCTACATGCCCATAACTCAGGCAGCCAAAGAACCTGACCTCAGGCTAACACCATCTACAGAAAGGGTGCGGGGAGCCGGAGGTTGGGAAGCCCCCACAAAAATTTGCCTGCTACAAGGCAGACAGTGCTGATGGTGGAAATTCCTTCTTCGGACATACCGAAAAACTAGCATGACCAGAACCTGCTTCGGATTTTGACTAAAAGAGAGAAAAAGACCCTCTCCCCTATGACGAAACGGAATGCTCCCTTGAACTTGCGCCTCCTTGGCCCGTACCTCCCTACTCTGAGTCTCGGGGGGACATGGCGCCTTTGTGGCGGAGGGAGCTCCTTTTTCCCAAGCCCTGCCTCAAGCATGATGAACTAAGGGAGAAATCTGAAGGATTTGTGTGTGGATAGAGCAACTTTCTCTCCTATTTATGTTAAAAGATAAGGTGGTGGCATTTAATTCACGCAGCGTCTCAAGGAACGCTACAGACAAAACGTCTCTGGCACGATTTCCAACGTCGTCTGTAGCTCTGAAGATAAAGGAGTCTCGAGAAGGCGCACCTCGAACACCGGGACGCCCGAAAAATACCGCGTGACCTAAAATTACGAAAATACCCCCTAAATTGTGGGCCCAGTAAATTCGCGGCCCAGGCCCGATTCAGCACAGGGGCCCATGGACAGAGCCAAGGCATTGCATGGTCCTCGGACTCAAGCCTATGGGGGAACCAAGTACAAAAAAATAAAAGTTACAAGTGTCGGACAGTACCAAGGCCGTGTATGGTCCTCGGACCCAAGCCAATGGAGAAACCAAACACTTAGATAAGAAAAGGTTTGAATTTCGTAAGATGGGCTACTTGATAAAAACGTCAAAATCACTTCGTTCACGGCTTAAACACCATAAAAAGTTAAGGCCAATAAAGGTGTAAGGAAAGTGATGGAACGCCCCAGCATTCAGTCGTATAAAAGGGCTACTCATTTGGCGGGTGATATGTCCTCGGATGGCTATTTCTCACACGGCATCAAGCCTTCAGTTCTCTCCTCGGCTAGTTCTGGGTAAGTACTATTTTTTACGGGCCGGCCTTATTGTGCCAGGCACTTCTATTAAAGCTATGGCGACATCTTTTTATTATCAAATATTTTGGTCTTAGTCGTCAATGATTTAAATGCTATATTGTTGCGCCGAGCAGCGCTTACAAATTTATGAAAACATGGAGACATAACATGCGAAATAAGGTTAACAACAATTTTTATTAGTGTGAAAAACTATTACAACTTACAAAAAGGGGCTCAAACGAGCCTATACAAAATGTGAACTACCTAAGCAATCATTACATCCGTAGTACAGATAAGTAAACTGTCAGGCGTCTTTTAAACTCGTCTTCAAAGTCTCTCCAATCTCGGTCTCAATACTGCTCGTGTTATGATAGTAACCTTCTTTAAAAAAAGAGAAATATACTAATAAAATAATAGTCACGGGGAAGGAAATAGTAAGGAAGAAATCAATGAAGAAGATGGAGGAGATGAATGAAGAAGATGGAGGACATGAGTAAAGAAGGAGGAGAAGAAGAGAGAAGAGATGAAAAAAAAGAAAAGGAGCAAAAGAGGGAGAAGAGAAAGCACCAGAATGAATCTGGTGCTGGGAAGACTAGGGAAGGGAGGCGGAGAGAGCCACCAGTGAGCGAAGAGGGGAAGAAGCAGGGACACCTAGTCTCTGCCTCGGTCCTGACTCCTAACACGCTGGGGCCATACTATGTATGCTCATAAGAGAGCGGTTGGTACCGATGATGGGTGTTCTCGACTCAGTCACGCCGAAAGTTTGACGTGACGAGTCCCTGCTTCGGATTTTGACTGAAAGAAGGGTGAGATTGATTTTGAGTCTTCGCCACCCCTGTCCCGATCGAGCCATAAGGAGTTTTATCGGAACGTGGCGTTTATGGGAGGAGTTGGGCTCTTGCATCACTCGTTGTTACGGTAAAGTGTATCACGATTTAGTGTGTAAACCGGTGGGTAAAATGAATCCTGGGGGAGACCAAGTATTTCAAATCTTAGAAGGATGAAAAGGGATTCTTTACAAAAGCGATAAACTCCTCCTGTCCTATTTATACAGAGGGCGGAGCGGGGGACATTTAATAGGTTCAGGTCTCCAAAAGAATCTGCAAAGCATAAACACGCCGGTTCCACTTCTCCACCTCTTCAAAACAAACCGTCAGATTAAAAACAGTTCCGTAAATAGAGGCCATTAAAAGCGCGCCTTGAATACCCAAGCGATAAGAACGCGTCTGGAACAAAGTCAAAGGACTTTCTCACAGACCGGTGCACTCCTTGGGCAGAAGAATAGCCACCCGTATCATTAAAAGGCCAAATCAACTGGGCCGTAGGAAGGGGCTCGATATTACCAAAACCCCCCTGTCCAACCAGGAGGTTGGACAGCCGGGTTTTGAGGGGCTATTGTGGGGACCAAATGATTTATGGGCCAGGCCCATCTACTCGGGGGGGGGGGGGGATCCAAAGGCCCAAGCCGAGGAAGGCTGTGGCCCAAGCTCGACAAGATAGCCTGTGGATATTGCCGAGGGCAGCTCAGTCCTCGACAGACCCAAAGTTCCCCCTCATAAAGAAGGGTAAAAACGGTATAAGACTGAAACTCGGAAGAAAGATCTAAAATATCCGGGGAAAGCTGCTGTTATTGTCATTTAATGTTCTGAACCCGACAGGGCCGCATTCTTTGGCTTTTACAACTACCCCCAACGACTTTGGGGGATGGACTGATGGGACAAGTATCAGCCTTGGAAAGATTGACCCTACACGTGGATGAAGGATAATGGACACAGGCGAGTATAAAAGGAAAACTAAGTAACCTTGGGGAGGGGCTGGAAAAAAAGAAGATGGCCAAACTGTAGAGCCTCCCAGCCCACCTCCCGGATAAAGACTCCAGGGGTGAATGAAAATTTAACCTTGTATGAACACCACGAAAACCCACCGCCTATCGATCAAGGCCTAGCCTTTCGAACCCACGCTCTATAAATGATATTGTTAGGGCTTTTTCATGTGCGAACCCGACACTACTATGGTCCGCCACGAATTGTGTCCTTACACATACATATATATATATATATTTATTTATATTTATAAATATAAAAAATAGTGGTAAACCCGAAACGGTACACTGGTACTGACCGGTATCCGAAATATATCGTACCGGTGGCCAAACCGGTACGGCCTCCGGTACGGTATTGACATCCTTGGTTTGAACATGAATTGACAGGGAGCCTTTATTGTTAACCTTTTTCGACATATTTTAGAAATTTAAATTTTAGGATTAAAAAAAAAAAAAAACCTTAAACTTAATTACTTCTTTTCTAAACATTTTCTTATATATCTTTATACTTATATTAGAGATTTTAGGAAAACAAACCTAAACTTACATATAGTATTAATTTTTTCTCCAAAAAAAAAAAAAAAACATATAGCAGTAATAATAATAATTATTATTATTTTCATAACACAATCTAAAAAAAACCTCCTAGCTAGACACCAACTGTGGCTTCTTTGTTGCGGTAGAAGATAGAAGAGTATCATTAGGCTATATTGATACATTAATTGTAAGTTCAAGTTTTATTGAAGAATATATGATAGATACACATCTTGTCGTCAACTTGCAAGTTTATTATGCACAAAATTTTCATTTTAATTATACATTTGTTAAAGATGAGAATCAAATGCCACATATGTGTCCAACTTTAACCGTTCATCCAAAAAAAAAAAAAAAAAAGAAGTGTCCAACTTTAACTAATAATATGTCTTTAATTAGTTTATTATTATATATGTACGAAGACACGCATGGTTCTTACTTCTTAGTCATAATTTCTGATTTCCAACTCAAAGGTATATCCCTCTTTTTGGGACAATTTTCTATTTCAATGTGAATACCAGAACAATCTTAACCGTCAAGAAAAACAGAGCCTGCAACGTGAATCATGACTTCTTTTTCACTAAAAGTTAATTAGCGGACAAGTGAAAAAAGAATCTACAACATCACAGTAAACCAAATGTAAAGCATGTCTTTTCAAAAGAATATTTATTAAGCTTTTTCCCGTAAGAGACTCTCATTAGTTCTTCCAATATTACAATTATATTATAGAATTATTTATGTTCGATTGCTCCAATGCTAGAAGCAACTTTTAGATCAAGCAATGAATCAAGATCTTGGTTTTAAGTTAGTAAATAATTAATTATACAAAGATTGTGAGTTCCAATATAGCTCAATAGGTAAAATCTTTGAGAATTGAATAAAAGATTTGAGGGTTCAATCCCCGTTTACAAAAAAATTAATTAATATCTTAATTTGATAATTAAGAGTACAATCATTAAAAACGGAAGCAATAGGTTGGTACTCTGTAAAAAAAAAAAAATTATATGAAGACTAAATATTTTTTCTATGGTATCTAGCACATTAAACAAAACATGAAAACGATATATGACCATTTTTAGACATATATATCCATATTGTGTCAAGTCAACTAGGGGCAAGCCACACTATTATATTAATATATAAAGAGTTTGGTTAATGTATGCCCTTAGCGTATACATTAATCATTCATTTTAGAGAAGTTTTTATAAGAAATTGAAAAAGTTGTCAAAATAGTTAATTACTTTTTTTCATGAAAAGTTTTTAAAAATGGTTTGTTAACGTATAGTCTTAGAGCATACTAACGTTAGCAAAACTAATACATAAATTATTCATGAGAAAACTTATACTTTAGTGCCATTACTATTGTTCTTGAGAAATGGAATGGTATACGCAAACTTTAGGAAATGAAAAATGTCATTATTACTTTGTTAATTATTCAGAGCGCTCAGGAGCGCCTATATTATAGGGGGGTATCCATGGCTCCAAAGTACATGCACCTACTACACTGCAGTAACATCCCAATCCCACCGCACTCTTTGGGTGAAAAGACACGTACATGCCCACCAGTGGCCCAGAAACCAGTGATTTCTCAAGGGCATCTCCAAATTTGTGTTATGCAAAAACCTACCATTGATAGCGAGGCAGGGCTCAAATTGTGGCATCCAATAATATATAACATGTCACATTCAAGACGTATTTCTATGAAAGCTTGAATTCAATTCTCAAAAAAAGAAAAGAAAAGAAAAGCTTGAATTCTATTGAAAAGAGAAGCGTATAAGCTTGAATAATAAGTTGTGGCCAAGGTGCTTTTCTTAAATTAAAAAAATTAAGTTCATTTTCTTGTTCCTCTAATTTACTTTGAATATGATATATATTAAAAATTAACTTTTTAATGTTATAAATTGTTTTATCTCATCTGTTTCTCTCATCTTTGAAAGCTATCTATGATGGTACAAGTATTCAAATACTTACCCTCAAAAGAAGTACTTTAAAATAAATTTCTCACCTCCACAAGCAAGAGGAATAGAAAATGAATGACATTATCTCAAACGTAAAAAGGGCACGAAGAAGGGCTCGAGGATTGATTTAACAAAACTAAAGGAATAAACAGTGACATATATAGGCAAATAATTTTAGAACCTCAGGACAGCACAAAATCCGTATCTAATTCATCACATCATTCATATTGCTCTTGGAAATTTCTTATTATGAAAAGTACTTTTAGATAGAATTTGGTCATATAGGGCCTACATTAAATTTATCTTATCCTAATTACGTGGATGTGGGATCTAGCACTTGCTTGTCAACTACACATATAGTTCAATGTTCATCATGCCACTCAAGCATCCATATATATCATCAAAATCTATATATTATTATTATTATTACTAGATCTTGGTATATATTTTATAGCCAAAAGTAATTTTCTAAGTACATATTGCGTACTTCTCAAAAAAAAAGGAAAAAAAAAAGTCCATCTTGCGTAGTTTTTTCACCTTGGAGTGCAAGGCAAAGGTGGTGTACAGAAACTGCCACCATATTCTTGAGGAAACAGGTAAGTGTAGTTTCTGATTGTACAAGAAATGTTACCTCAGACACGGAAGCTCTTGCTCCAAAGAAGTATATGACTTTTTAAATCCTTTTTTTCCGGAAAACTTTGTTAGCCAATTAATGTACACAATTTAGAACAATTTTGTAGAGAAATTAGTTAAATTTTTTTCTTATATATAATCAACGAAATTATAAAGAGTCCATTAAAGAACAAGGTAGTACATTATAATTTATATCAAACCAAAAATCATCAAGATTTATACAAGTTGGTGGTTTCAAGATATTATAGTCAAATAACTTTTTTTTTTCTTCCTCTCTATACACACAAATACAATGGACTTCCAATAAGCTTTAAGTCCATCAATGTAAACCAAACAAATTTCACACTAATTTTCTCTCTACCCCACATGCACTTTCTCTCCCATGTCATTGTTATCTTTAATGCCAATGACATTATTACTGGCCAAATTGATAAAAATAGAAGTGTGATCCCACCAACCTAATATTTTTTATACACATACCTAATCACATCTACCTCTTCCTTTTTATTACCTTTCCATGTCAACGGGTGCAAAGACTTTTCCCATTTGAATAAAGCTCGTTGAATTGCCAATTTTGCTCTTCTTTTGGGACTCAATATCATCAAAATCTTCTCCTTCTTGTTCCTCTTCTTTTATCAATGAAGCATACTCCACCTTCTCTCCATAAGCTTTAACCAAAAATAAATAGAAGAGCACTGCTAGACTGGTGATTCCAGCAACGTACCAGCTAAATTGAAGGACTATCAATGATTTAGCACGATAAAGTGCTTCATCCCCTGAACACCTAGCCACTTTGTGACCCTCTTCTAGGTGCAAAAAGCAACCTTTAGGTAACAATTCTGGTATCCACAACATGAAGCCCATGACCATAAGCCACACACCTTGAAAAACTATGCTGACTGACCTTACAAAGCTGATTATGAAACTCTTTGGGTTACCAATTCCCATAAGAGTGGTGGCTAGAGAAATAGCAATAACAAATTGTAGAAGTAAGTGGTATTGGCCTTCTGGGCCCATGTGGTCAGTTGAGTGAAAGCGAAATAGAAGAAACATTTGTGCAAAGGCTATGGCACCAATCAATTGTGTTAGCCCATGTTGAGCTTTGGGGCCAACTTTGTCAAGAGCTATAGCAAAAGCAGCATAGACAATGAAAGTCAGTGAGATGTTGGAGTGTTCAAAGTTGTGGAGATGGTTGGAAGGGATGGTTCCATCAGAGTCAAAGGGTTGGTGTCTATCAGGGCTTATGAAGAGTTCCATGGCTATGGAGGCAACACTGCCTCCCATGATCAAGAAGAGCTCAAAGTACCTGCTTTTTGAGGTGGGAAACCATGGTAAAGAGGTATAAGAATTTGGGTACTGAGCATGGAGCTTGATGTGGTTATAGAGGTGCCATAAGCCAATGATGAAAAACCCAAAGCCTGGTGCCACATGTCCCACCAAGGTGCCCATGTTTTTGTGAGACAAAGTTTTCACTTCTTGCTTGGTTGTCTCAGAAAGGAGGTGTGGTTTTGTTGTTGGGAGAAGAGGGGGGAAATCACAAAAGCAAGTGAGAGGGAAAGAGAGAGAGAGTGTGGTGAAGAAGAATTGGGGGAGAGAGGTGGGGGGTTTAAAGAGAATGGATGTGGGGTTGAAATTCCAAGGGGTCTAGAGGCTTCTAAGGGGGGTTTCAAGTTTGAACTTGTTTTCCTGTGACTTGGGGAATACGGCTTTCCATGACCAAAAAAAAAAAAAAAATGTGACCGAGAATAACATTAACAACAATTGACCGATTGATTCCTTCAGCAATGAGGAGAGCTTAGCCAGCCTGGTTTCTAGAATTATAAAAACAACTTCTATTTTCACTAATATTAATAGAGTAAGATCTTAGGGTAATTTTGGTAATGAAGATTACTAAGGAGTGGTATTTTATTACTGAGAATAAAAGTTGTTGTAATGATATAGCTAAATCTTTTGGCTATTCACACACATGTTTATTAGATTCACTTCGAGGTCTCAAACTTAAAATAGGCCTAAAATAGATAAGTAATCTAGAGACACCCCATTATCACACCCAAATAGACACCCTATTTGTTTGTCAATTTCTGGTTGGATTTCAGCACTTTCACATGGTTCCACCACATATACTTGAAGATACAGAAATCTAACCTAAAGTTTAATTTCTTTTCCATCTTAAAAAAAAAAAAAAAAGAGTAAAATTTCTTTTTAGCAACAAGAATAGGCTATGCAAATATAGCCTGCCCTGTCAAAAGACCTTCTACTATATTATGCAAGGAGATCATAACATTTGGGAGAAAATGGGCAAATGCCCCTTTCAAAAAAAAAAAAAATCTAGCATTTTGCTCCATTTCCTAAACTAATTAGGGAAATGCCAATTTTTTGAAACTCGATTTTTTCAAAATCGAGTTATAAAAAAAAAAATTTTGGAGTCCTATAGTGGCATTTTAAGGAGCCTATAGTGACGTTTTAAGGACCTATAGTGGTGTTTTGTAATCCGATCTTCATGAAGTCGAGTTACATGCAATTTTTTTTTCTTTTTTTTCCCTATAACTCGATTTTATAGAAATTGGATTACAAAACGCCACTATAGGTCCTTAAAACGTCACTATAGGATCCTTAAAAACGTCACTATAGGGCTTAACTCGATTTTGAGAAAATCGAGTTTTGAAAGAAGGGTATTTCTCTAATTAATTTGGAAAATGGGGCAAAATGCTGAATTGTTTTTTTGAAAGGGGCAAAAGCCAATTTTTTCCTAACATTTTGATAGTAACTTTTTATCATTATATTATTAGTTGTTAGAACTATCTATAAATTAAATGATTTTTTTTCCTTTCTTACCATGGGAGTTGGGGATTTAGACTTCACGTTCTCCATCATAAGAGTTTGTCAATATCATTGAATTATAAAAGACTTTTAACATCTTTAAATTAAATGTTACCTTTACTTTTATTGAGCATCTTTAGCTTGACTTGAAAAGTATCAATTGGCTTTTCGGATTACTAGAACCTTTTTTTTTTCTTTTTTTTCTTTTTTTTTATGTGGGAGTTTTTGGGGTTAAGTCTATAAGATTAAGACTCTTCTCATTGTTGTTAAAAAATACATCTATCTTAAGTTCGCTAAAACTGGAAACTTGTAGGTTGGTGTAAAGATGCGGAGAGGAAATTTCTATTGTCAATTTTTATTAACTGTTGAGAGTTGAGTGTTGAGCCCACTAAATAAGAAGTTTCCCTTTGTTATTTTTATAAACACACCAAATGTTGGGTTACGTTTGTGCATTAACAAACACATGGTACAATAAGCCTCTTACTTCACTCAATTAAACTAAGGTAGTTAGTACTGTTTATTTGGAAAGATAAGAGGTAAAGCATGAGTTTATGTAAAATAATTGATATCCGAGTATATTAATTTTAGTCTTGTAAAATAAGAATGACTAGTTTATTGAACATGCTCATTTAATGGACATATTTTCATCCAAAAATAAAAGTAAATATTTTTCTCATAATTTTATCACTTTGGTTACGAAGAGTTATGGTCAATGGTCATAACCAAAGCCGTCCACATTTAATGGGCCGTCATTGACGGCGGCGGGTGGAGCTTGACTCATAAAAAGTTAAAACGTGAGGCTTGAGGGCCATCCCTAGGCGTCTCTTTCTTTATCTCTTTATGACATAATTAGTTAGTAATTATTATAATTTTAAAACTACTTTTTTATTCAGCTAAAAAAAATAATTTTTAAAGATTTATGTTTTATTCCAAACTAGTCGCTAACCCGTGCGATGCACGGGATAGTTAAACAAAATTTATATACATTTACCTTTATTGGTACAATTATTTGAAAATAATTCTAACTAATACCCAAATGTAAGAGACACATTGACTTACTATTTAAAGTAGCCTTCTGAAGAATTTACACATATTGTGCAACTGAACCTTAAAATTTAATTCCTGAACACCGCAACTCCATAAAATTCATACTAATAATAATATTTTATGATTGCACAGACTATTTTTTTAGAGTGATTGATCTCAACATTGGCGTGCATTTAATCTTTCACTAAAAGCAAAGGGAAGTAGATCATGTGCATACATCTTTATGAGCAATTTTTGGCAGTCAGGCGTAACAAACGTGTAACCATTTTGTCCTATTCCTACCATCTAAGAACATATCATCTCTTATAAGTTGATGATGCCAAGTTTTAACATATCCTCTCCTTTATTTTTTTCCCCAAAGAAATAAAAGGACTTTAAAGACATGTCCAATTTGTTAAAATGCAAGTGCTTCAAGCCATAGAACAATTTAATGAAATTGCAACTCCATGAATTGAATTTGCAAATGGTATTAACATAGGCTATGAATGTGATTATTAAGCCGTACCACATTGAACATGTTTCTCTACCAAAATATATAAACAAACTAACCTTACAAAAGCTGAACTTTATAAGCTAAAATCTATACCGTGAGTTGTAGATCTTGAATGCTATACCGTGCATTTAAGGCTTCCTACATCTGGAGAGAGAGAGTTTGCAAAAACCGTGGCTTTATATTTCTTAACTTGAGAGAGGGGTAAGGTTGCTAGGGTTTTGAGGAGTTATAATGTTTTTATTTTGAGAGTTTGCAGAAACCATAACTTTATATTTCTTAACTTGAGAGAGGGGTAAGGTTGTTAGGGTTTTGAGGAGTTATAATGTTTTTATTTTTATTTTTTATTTTTTAAATATTGTGCTGACGTGGAAAATTGTGGTGTCAGCAAAGGCTTCGGTTTTATATATATAAATATAGATATTTTTTATTTTTTAAATATTGTGCTGACGTGGAAAATTGTAGTGCCAACAAAGGCTTCGGTTATATATATATATATATATATATATATAGCTAAAAAAAATAATTTTTAAAGATTTGTGTTTTATTCCAAATGGTCATGATTTGATTTCTTAGAGTTAGCTTCAGTGGTTTTCCGAGTTATTATATTTTAAATTAGACTTTTATATTGTTTGATTCGCATGTTTATTTCTAAATATTTGATACTTGCACGACATCTCCTCCACATCACATGTGATCAGCTTATACGACTTCTTATGGGTAAATGACGTTTTACACTCCCAATACTCACGTGCAAGGGAGATAAAACGGTTTTTTTTCTTTTTTTTGGGAAGGGGGGGGGGTTGTGGGGAGTTACATAATTAGAATTATTTAAGAGTTAAGATTTAATTTTCAAAGAAAAATATTATTCCGAGTCCTGGGTCTTGGATACCCTTAGAGTAATTGTTAATAGGAAAATATTAATGAATGTTCTAAGAACATTGATTTAGGAATTATTTTTTGAAACATTTTATAAAAAAATGATAAAGCAATTAATTTTTTATTACATCTTTTTATATTTCCAATAAATACTCCATTTGTTTCAATAAAAAACCTTATATAAAGATAGTTTTATGTGTTTTCTAGTGTTTAATAGCATCCGAAAAAATGAATCAAATGAAAACTATCTTTGATCAATAGAAAAAGTATGACTTATTTTTAAAGATTGTTTTCCACTAAATTTTTTGGGAAAACAATTATATCTCACAGCAAGTTAAATAAGGGAAGTTTAAATAATGTTTTTTTAACTCATTCAAAGTTGCTACCAAGCATAAGAAAATGAGATAGTTTTATAGAAAATACTTTTTGAAAAATGATTCATTTTCTAGAAAATATTATCGCCAAAACAATTGCCATAAAGACATTTGTTAATATGATCCTTGTTAATAAATAATTTTAGAAAATTTTTGACATTATTTTCATGAAAAATATAAAAAAAAAAATTGTCAAAAAAATTATCTATTTTTTACTTTTTTTTATAACAAAAATTCTAAAATATTTTCTAAACCAATGCCCTTTTTACATCCATTAAATTTTTCCTTTTTGATTTTATGCCTTAAGCATGATTGCATATTTTGCATGTCAATTTGTATGAAAAGAATTATACACTGTTAACAGTATATATTCTCAAATCTAGTTTTTATTATTTTTATTTTTAAATACAATTAAAATTATTTTCTTTTAAGGAGATTAGGTATTCGAATCAAACCTTTGTTTAAAAAGTACCTCTCTTTAGCAACGTGCTTAACGGGGTCAATTATTCAATTATTGTTAAACACAATTACTAAAAGTGAAAATAAATATTGATTTGGGTGCTCCCTGTTGTTGATTGATTCGGATGGTTATGGTACGTGCTACATAATAGAGTTTCTTTTATTAATCATAATAGAGTTATTGTTAAAGGGTCCATCCAAAAAACAACTTGATTAAATGATTGATTGGATTGCTCTTCTACTAATAAATTTTTGTAAATAATAATCCTTTTTTAGAGATAAATATCGATTTTGATGTCTTCATTCTTTTTCCTGTTTTTCTTGGTTTAGTCCCTGCTGAAATCATATTCCAACAATCATTATTAGTGGTTTAAAGTTCGTTAAGACAACAATCATTGGATGCTTAAACAAATAAAATTAAGTAACTAATTATACATTTTTGTCAAATTAATAATAACTTATTATATTTATAAGTAATATCAATGAAAAAAAAAAAAGAATAAATAAGAACAGTAACGCACCTAGGAGTAAGACTGGGAATAAACCTGAAATTAAGAAGAAAAAAAATAGTAATAAGTTTTTGAATGTGATAAATTTTTTCACATTCTCAAGAAATTATTTTGTTTGCTCCAATTCCAAGAGAGTGATCACATGTATGGTTAAAACTTATTACTAGAGAATGTGAAAAAGACTTTGAAGAGCTACTAATTGTACATTGTTGAGGGCCATTTGTGAGAGCCCAGGCAGGAAGAAAGAAAGCCCAATAATAAGGGCAACAAGGAATTGACAAAATAGATAGCAAAAAACCATTAGGCCCAAGCGGCAGGAATAATGGATCACAGGTCCAAGAAATAGACAAATGGGTTTTGAAGAGGCAAGTGGGCTCAAAGAAGCCTGGAAAGAAAGACATAGCATCCCATGGGCAGTGTATGAGATAGAAAAGCGAGAAAGGGTCGCCGCAGGCCCAAGGCAATGCAAACTAAGAGAGTAAAGGGTTTATGACAGGCCCATGAACCTCAAGGATGAGAATAAGGTTATTGGGCCAGGGAAGCCCAGTGAAGTTAGTAAAAAAGCCCATGGGAGTGTGGAATTAGCAAAGGGGCCGAGGAAACCCAAAGAAAGCAAACGGGCCGTGGATGCCCAAAGGAAAGCCCAAAGGGACATAGGAGCCCATAAGTAAAAGCAAAACAGTGGCCATGACAAGCCACTGAAAGAAGGAATAAATGGCTGGCCCAAAAAAGGCCAAGCAGGATTAAGTTATTATGGTAGGAATAACAGTACAACATTGCAAGAAATAAAAAAAAACCAAGAGTGGGCCAAATAAATGTAAGGCCCATCATCAGACACAGTCCAGCTCTTAAATGGAGCGGGAAAACAAAGAAAAGCTCACATAAGAGGTCAAAAAACACGGACGGTGAGCCTTCAGATTACGGCAAACGCATGAGCAGCAGGCAGATTTTTGGACATATCTGAAAGGAAAGCACGCGTAAGGCCCAAGCACCACCAGCCTATACCTAGCCAATATGGGACGTGGTGGGGCCATGGGCCAAAGGTAAGAGGTAAATGGAGTATGGTTTGGTGGTGGGGAGAGGGAAAAAGACCTATTTTGTGGCTCCTGCCCAAACCCTTTTGAGAGGTACGTCCTGCTGGGATGACAGACCACCCAAAAGAATCAAGGTTGAGGGGGGAACTGTTAGATGTATGCCTTGGGGGAACCGTTAGATGCATGCCTTGAGGGAAAGAGAGAGAAATCATTTATACCGTGGCAGGTAAGAGTGCTACGGTGGACTGAGGAATGAAACAAACCTGCCTTTATCTGGTAAGGGTAAGTGTCACACACCTTTGGTGGTCGGCAAATACGCCCAGACCAGACAAAGGCGGTTAAGGGGCAAAGTGGTAAAAAACTGGCCACGGCAGGCACTATAAAAGGACCCTTGCCGTGCCCTGAAAAAGGAATCGAAAAACAGAGTGTATTCACGGAGTAAAAAATAAGAAAACAGAGTAAAAGAAAACAAGAAAAAGAAAGGAAAAAGATAAGAGAGAAAACAGAGGAAATCGAGGAAAAAGGAGAGATAACACAATGGGCATGCATCAGTAGGTCGATTTCCCTCTCTCCCCCTTCAAATCCTGCTCTCTTTCAAAACATAATAAAGATTCCTTTTGGGTATTAACCATTAAAGTCCGACTCCCTCAAAGCCATTAATCTCCACGGCAGAATCTTTTCCTGGAAGATTATTTGCATTGAAAGGAGGTGTTCTCCCTTCTTTGGTTTTGCTTATGCGGACCAAACTTAAAACTTGACTTTATGCCCGCTCTTGATTAGTTTATATTATTTTCTTTCTCCTTTACTTTTTCTGTAAATGACATTATCACGACTGTAATCATGTTTTATAAGTAGGGATTACTTGGCCATTTTTATCAAATAGTCAGAGTACTCTATTTTGTTATTATTATATCTGCCTGCCGTAACTCATTTAAAACAGTTCTGCTTGCTGTAAGCCTACTCCTGGCAGACGAGGCATAGTTTGTGTACAAACCGGCCCAAGTTGAGTTACAATTGGACCGGTCCCGACTCCCTTACTTAGAAACAGTCGGGCCCATTACCGCAGGAGGCAGCCCAACCCAACACACAATACGCAAAAGAGGCCCCTACATACATCTAGAGTTCTCATGCCTCTTGAGGTGTAGAAGTTGTTGCCTTATCTAGAAGATTAAGTTATTGGAACAAAATCTTCAAAGTGGGTAATTGAAGTCATGAATGGGAGGTTAAAGTACAACTAGAATAAAGTTAACATTATTAAGTACTAGCACTAGGTTGTAGCAAACTAGAATAAGGGCATTAAGTTTGTAAAAATTTCAACTCCATTGGTAGATTTGTTTTGCCTATGGGGTTGGTGGTGTAGCCCTTATAATGGTTTTTTCTTTTGCATAATTTTTCATTGGTTTTTCTCTTATTCACTATATTGTGCTTTAGTTATTTCCCCCATTAATTTCTTTACTAGTATATAATCCATGTAAACGCATGAATGCATTTAAAATTAAACACAATTTTTATTATAAAATATAAATAATTAGTAAATTTATTAAAAATAGCATGTAACACATGCATACTTATAGATACATTTAAAATTAAACACAATTTTTATTATAAAAATACAAATTATTAGTCAAATTTTTTTAAAAAAAGTAAACGTAATTAGTCACATATTAAAATTCTTATCTAGATTTAATACTAACTATGATTTTTTTTTCTTTTTTTTTTCTTCTAATTTTTAATAAGATAGAGCATGTGGTGATTTTTATTGGGTATATGTAATTGGTTTTGTTTTTAGTTCATTAATATTGGATTCTTTGTATTTTGCACTGATTAATTCACTTGGCATAAAGATTAAAAAACTTAATTGGACACATGGCACAAACTTAAGTGGATAATTGTGGTGCAGTCTCCACATAAATTTAGACACATGATACAAAATTGAATTCTATTTTCAAATTCTAATTGAACTTTCTCTAAGTTTTACACACACACACACACACACACACACACATATATGATTTAGAATCTAATTGGATCTAGACTTTTCGATTTTTGCACCCAATAATTTACTTGCCACAAAAATTTTAAAAAAAGAAAAAGGGATACATGGCATAAAATTGAATTTCAATTAAAATTCAATTTAGAATCTAATTGAATTTAGACTCTTTGATTTTTGCTCCTAATATTAATTCACTTGACACATAAATTTAAAAATTAAATAAGACACGTGGCACAAAATTAGACATAATTTAGAATCTAATTGGATCTATATTCTTCGGTTTTTTCACTCAATAATTCACTTGTCACAAAAATTTTAAAAATTAGATGGGACACATGGTACAAAATTAAACTTTAATTAAAATTCAATTAAGAATCTAATTGAATTTAGACTCTTTGATTTTTGCACCTAAAAATTCACTTGACACACAAATTTAAAAATTAGATGAGACACGTGGTGCAAAATTAGACTCTAATTTAGAATTTAATTGAACTGTTAACCAATGCATTCATTGGCATTTTCCTATATAATAATAGTATGTAACCCATGCAAATGTATGGATGCATTTAAAATTAAACACAATTTTTATTATAAAAATATATATAATTAGTCAAATTATTAAAAAAAATAGCATGTAACACACGCATATGTGTGGATACATTTAAAATTAAACACAATTTCTATTATATAAAAAAAAAAAATTATAAAAACGTATATACACACACTACACAACATTGGTATTGTTCACATTAACCAAATGCTATGCATAATTGATTAATTAATTTCTCAACTTAAAATGGGTTAATTTGCTTATCCGGAGTCTAAACGAACTAACATATGCCATATGGTATAGGGGAATTGATCACTAAATTTGGCTTATAATTTTTTTTTTTTTTTTTTTTTTATGTATTCAAATTGCAAGGTATATAACTCTTTTCTTTAGTGTATTATCAATTTCATATATAATATGCCTAATGAAAAATAAGTTATTGTTCATTACTCACAATTTATCATCTTAAAGAGTTATTTAAAAAAAAAAAATTTCTTAGAACTAAAAACCCACATGTTGTATAACAAATTAGCTATTGCCTTATTTATAGTCTTACAAGGTGATAATACTTGGGACCACAAACCTAACCCTTATTTAATTTTTTTGAGGATAAGATTATAGGCCGTGGAAGAAGGTATGTACATTATGAATACACATTATCTATCCCATTTTTTATGTTTCATCAATCATAGCATCATATGTGTTTGAATTTTATTTTTTCATTTCTAACTTTAGTTATTTTATAAGAAAAATAAAATAAATATAAGATAAGTTGTGATAAGTGGAATACAAAAAATATGACAAAGATTTGTATTTCATGCTACATCTTATGATGGCTTAAGCACGAGCAGCCATCTCTTAAATTGAGAGGCTATTAATCAACAATCAACACACGGAGATGACCATTTTATTAGTCATTTTCCATTCTATTCAGTGCTTGTTATTATCATTTACTTTCGTTTGCTTATCAGTTATCACCCACCAATTAATGTCGCTTTGGATGCCCTATTTTCCATGTACATAATCATCCAATCTATTTGATTATTTGTGCCTTTGAAAACTAATAGTAGCGTACTTCTTAAGCAGTATAGATGTAAGTATGTTATTGGATTAACAATAAGTTGGTTTAAATTAATTGATACGTACAATTTTGTGCCATTTTGTGCTTTCTGCTTAGCTTGGATAGGTAGATTTTTGAAGGCATATTCGTGATGATTTCAAAGCTTCTTTACGGCTACCAATGAAGTTGTCGTTATTTTCTAGATTAATGCTTCTTAATTCTTATAACCAGTCATCTCAAGGGGACAAGGGCCAATTCATGAAGCAACAGAAAACGTAGTATAAAAATAAAATAAAAAATGCATACAGTTTTTTTTTTTTAAATGAGGTTGTTGCGTTGACCAAACTATAATTTATAGTTTTTGAAAAACAATAATATTGTTTGTCCTGCATTATTATATGATTGAATTTAATTGAGAACCTAAAGTAAATAACATGAGAAGATTCTAAAATGAAAAATATTAAAAAAAATCATTCAGAAATTTCTATCCAAGGGTGCTTGTTCTCTAGTTTTAGAAAAGTATTTCTATTCATTTTCATGCATATATATCTCTTGTTTGAATAAGATGTAAGTGCAACTATTAACAACATAGAATGGCACAACATCAAAAATGTTTGTCAACGCAGCGGCCATCATTATAGAATTTCTAAAGTTCCAAATTTTCCATCGTCAAAGGAAAGTTTCCATTGACTGAATTCAGAAAACTGTGTACTAAAAACCTTATATTAGTAGATAACAATTAAATAAGTATTATAGAGACTATTATAATAATAAAAAATAAAAAATTACATTGTACTAGCCAGCAATGTAAGATTTACATTGATAGTACAATGTAAACAGTAAACCTATAATTACTCATTAAAAAAAATTGAATTGGGGTTTGGTTAAAAATCCCAGGTTATATGTAACAGTTTTTCTCCTCAATTAATCTAGCAAGCTAACCAAATTTTTGGGAAATGATCACTTCTTATGGATGTTGTTGGATAATACTCTTAAAAACCTTCAATAACTTTGATGTCCTATTTTTAATTTATTTTATTATTACTATTATTATTATTATTAAGAATTTGAATATTATTGATAAAAACAACAGAAACAATAGAAAATTTTCATAACTGAATTTAAGGAGTATATGAAATCTGTAAACAGTTAAAGAGATAGAGAGAAATGGCTAAAGTTTAAGAATTCAAATTTAATTTTGTTTTGACTATTTTAACAGATTAAAGCTCAAGAATTCAACTTTAATTTTGTTTTGAAGAGTTGTCATTGATTTTTTTTGGTGTGCTTATATTAAGTGGGTAAGAGTTGAAGAGGCATTCGAATTCAAATTCTTCTCATTAATAAAAGTGAATGATACCATTGAGATACAAGGCTTTTGGTGTTGGCAACGTCAAGATCTTCTATTTGAGTTATCCATATTACTAATTAAAGGGCTTCCCTTATTTGGATTGAACTTCTATGTGATTTAAAAATACCCTTAAACCGTAGGTTTAACAGGGAAAAAACTATAGAACAATCCGGTAAAAATATATCTTCAATTTTACTTAAAATATTTACAAAATAGGATACTCTTCTACTAATCCATGTTTTTAAAACAAACTTATATAAATTTTTTTTTTTAAAAGAAAAATTATGACACTAAACCAAAAAAAAAAAAAGTCTCATCACATGCGCAAAACGAGACTAGTATATCTAGAAAATCATTATTGTTATTATTATTATTAATAGTTTTTTTTATAGAATTATCATTATTAATGGTTGCCATCAAGGTTGACAAATCAAATGATCCTTTTTTTTTTTAATGGCTAAGCAAACAATCTGATATTCAAAGCTAGAAGAGAGAGAGAGAGAGAGAGAGAGAGAGAGAGGATCATGGATCATCTAATTCATCATCATATTATTAGTGTCATTCTTAAAAAACTATAAGTCGGTTAATAGTTCATGATGAATGGATTTAAGTCAGCGGTGACGTCTGCCAACCTTGACAGAACATGCATTAAGATTAAAAAAAAAAAAAAAAAAAACCTATTTTTCTGAATATATTGTCTAATATGGTATGAGTAGTATATATTAAACTCTTGCTTTTGAGCTGAACTTTCACTTTGATTCGCTATGATTCAAAGCGTCATTGTGTATGTAATACATGACATTAATCAATCGATTAATTCAGAGCTTTGGCCTTTAGCTTTAGGAGAGACCACTGATAAGATTTGTCTGGGAATTTTTTTTTTTAAAAAGTGAAAATTTTAGGGGTTGTTTAGTATGGTATTTTAAGTAACATTTTTCAGTTTTTAAATAATATTACATGTATTTTCATACATTTTTTCACCCACATATATTTTCAAAAAATATAAATAACATTATTAGAACAATGTTACCAAATAAAACATTAATGTATGTAACTACATTATTTTCAATTTTCATTACATTTTCTCAAATATTCTTTCTCAACGTGGACCATTCAAAAGGTCAAAAACCGCATATATTTATATATGCCTCGGAAAGCACAAAGGTCCAGCGAATGTTCTAAATGAATGGAATCTAACATAAATTTAGGTCACGTCGAAGAAGTTTGCAAATTGCTCATGAAAAGAAAGGAAAATTGAGGAATCAAAAGCAGGAGATTAACTTGGTTGTCTATTGTGGATTGTTGTTGATTTATGAAAAGAGAATGTTGTAGAAAAAGGTTGAGTTATGACCCAAAAAGCCCAAAGGCGGTGTTTGATTGAAAGTTACACCGAACAACCCCCTCTGTCCTCTTTTTCTTCTTTTTTTTTTTTTTTTTTTTTTTTTTTTTAATTTTTAATTTTTAATTTTTTTAATGAATGAAAGTTACACCAACTTTTCCAAATAAAGATTTTTCTTTTTGTGGGATGTGGTGTGTGTCTCAATAAGGAAAAAAAATAATATGGGCCTTGGCTAAGTTGGCTTGATTTTGTTATAAAAAGTAGTAAAACCTATATGGTAATAAATAAGGTTGTAAACTAATAATAATAAAAAAAAAACAAGTTTTTTATGTTCATTTATTTATGAGCTAAGCTTAAGCCTAAATTTAGGCTTGATTATTAAACATACAGAGATCAAACATAATAATATGCTCATAAACAATTCATTAAAAAAAAAAAAAAACTTATAAACAAGTTTGCAAATATGAGACTCAATGAAAGAATATTTAATGTTATATGCATACATGTTTAAAATATACCTATATAGATTTGGGATTGGTTGTATAAGTTTGTAAATAAATTCATAAAATATCAAATTATATATTTTTAATTTATTAGTAATATAAACAATCCATTTCATAGTAAACACGTATATAAATTTTAGATTAAATTGCAACTTGCACCCTTAGAATTTGCGCTAATTTTGATTTTGACTCCTAAAATTTCAAAATTTGAATCCATACCCTTGATGTTACCATCATTTGGTTTTAAGTCTTTTTGTCAACGCACTATGACAAGGTGTTTGTCAAGTACCAACTAAGCTCTAAACAAAACCGTTTCTTCTACATCATCTTGAACCCTATTAAAGCCATGTCATTTATTTATTTTGGGATGATTCAATAGCTTTAATGGGGGATTAGAACCTTAAGTACTTTCGTTGAAAGCACCAAGAGGTATCAGTTGAGTTATAAGACTCTTGGCAATTATGCATATACTATTTTTTTTATATTAAATTGCAATTTACACCCTTAAAGTTTGGATAATTTTGATTTTGCCTATTAAAGTTTCAAGTTTTGGATTCATAAATCTATATCATTTTGAGTTGAGGTGGCATTTCACGAATACTTATGGAAGAGCTTTTTTTTTTTTTGGTTGAGAAAATGATATGGATGGAAGAACTTAAATCTAAATGATATGTAATATTAGGTGGGTGGATCTAATTTCAAACTTTAAGGAGTAAAATCAAAATTACCCAAAATTTTAAAGGTGTAACTTGTAATTTAATCTAATTTTTAACAATACAAGATTGGTGAATTTAGCTTTTTACAAGATGATACCAAAAAAATCATTATTTTTATTTAACTCAGATAATATAATTTTATAATTTAGTTATTGATTATGTAGGAACCAAAAAGCAAAAGAAAAACTTATGGATTGAGTAAGATGATTTTTTTTTTAGCTATATGTTGTCACAATTCATTTCTTGAGAGATGGGAAGTCAAGTCTACTTGAATAATTCCAAGTGCTAAGATTAAATAAGCTTATTTCATAGAACTAAGAAAGAAATGTTGTTGATTTCATTGATGATCAGCTTGAAAGTTGATTAAAGAAAAGCACAAGTGTGGATCCTCAGGTCTATTCTGAGGAAGGTATTACAGAAAGTATGAACTCTCTTCCTTACTTTTTAGCTCTCTTTTTTCTCCTCTCCTCTCCAAATGTTTTTCCTGCTTTATTATCTAGCTCAAATGCATATGGATTCTACACTTGGAGGGTTGGGATCAGATTCCTAGGTTTCTTGTCCCATCTAGAACATACTAGCAAGATTTACACTAAAATCTTAGTTGTGCTTCCACTATTCACGGTCACCTTCTCATTAATGCATCCAGAGAAGTTGCTGTTCGGTATTTAATGCAGAAGGGATGGCTTCTACATCCTTCTTCCTTCATCTTTCTTGTACTCCGTGTCAAGTCAGCCTTCCTCCCTTTTTGGCGGTTTTGCTCTGCCCCCTTTACACAACTAATGCTCGCCCCTCCGAGGTCCGAGGTCTGAGGTATGTCTTCAGAGTCTTTATCAAGTAAGTTACTCCAATCTCCCTTCTAACCACGATATCATCGCCCTAAATCACCTTTTCGAACTTTAGCTCCTCGGAAATAATCCTAACTGCCTATTCACCTGTTTTGGGATCCTCGTCTCCCCACAGATTATTATAGTATATATGTGAAGGGGTAAAAAAAAAAAAAATTATAGTGTTTACTACATATGAGAAAACATTAATTCAAACAATATAAATTTTTATAGTTTAGTTATTAATTATTATAGCATTTTTTTTGGGAGAAAATATAGCATTATTTTGAAAGTGTAAAATATGTCAGGGACTACCTGCTTGGACATGAAATGCAATCCATAATAATGGATCTTGATAGTTGTGGTTTTGATTGATACATATTTGTCACAAATTTATAGCCAATTGTTTCATTTATAGGTCCATGATAATTGTGAAAGAAAAGACTGAGAGACTTAAATTAATCAAGTAAATAGTCAATCCTCCCTCAAAAAAAAAAAAAAAAAAAAAAAAAAAAGGAAAAAAAGAAGAAGAAGCAAATAGTCAATCATACCGTACGAATAAAGGCATTCCTGAGATGGGCTAAACCAAGATAGGCCGAAATTGGAATCAGGCCTTATATGGGCTAAAGTAGTGAAGCATGGACACCTAAATTAAATAGTATTATGAACACAACATCAAAATAACTTCCACTTTTTTTTTTTTTTTGGGAGAAAGAAAATAACTTACATTTGGTAATGGAAGTTTTAAGAGGAGAAAAAGAGTACCTTCAACTAATGAGCTTCTAATAAATTTTTTTTTTTTACTAAGACACTAATTGGTTTTTGGCGTAGGTAAAGATTGAATATCAAATCTCTTATTCAATGACCAAAAATTATACTAGTTGAACTAACTAGAACCCAAACAATGAAGGATACCTGGTTCCATCAGTTGAGGTATGAAAACTTGGCTAGAAAAAACAAGGATCACTGAGGGTTAAAAAAATCAATGGCAAATAACAAAAAGACAGCCATAGCCCATAGGCCAGAAAGTGGGCTTTTCTCTTTTCCACATGCAAGTACTGTCAACAACCATATGTGACGAGAAACAGTAAATGGGCCAAAAATGTGGTTCTACTGCCTCTTGTTTTGAGCCAGAAAAATAACACAAATAGTATGGGCATTTAACTCATATTTTTGGACCAATGAGGATTTCAGGATTTGAGACTTTTTTCCCCCTTTTGAGTCTCTTGCAAATGGATGAAGATCGTACGTTACACAATATGGATGCTCTACCCTAATCTGAATCCTCTCCTTCCATGTGTTGAAGTTATCATCTTCTATTTTTTCAAAAGAGAAGAGAGATACCATTTGAAAATATACACAACACATATATTTCAAAATTCTGTCAAATAAAGTGTAGAGGTGTATGATTGAAGCATAGTTATAAAAACCGTACTGAATTGGTGGTTAAACAAGAAGTACATTTGATCTGTCAGCATTTGCTACCATTTGAATAGAAGTACTACTTTAGCCCATGCAATACCAAGAAAAAGAGAGTAATAATAGTTGACCTGCATATGATCAAGTAATTGTGTGTAGATTGTTGTGGTCCTTAAAGCATTTTGTAAGGATCAGATTTGAATTTCTAGGCCAACAGATAGATGGACTGAGGCCCAAAAAGCCCAAAATAATGAATTTGTAGAGAATGGATTGGAAAACTGGGCTCTAATGAATCAAACAGACACAAAAGTAGATTTAGATGCCAATGAGATGTAAATGAACAGATTTATAATGAAGAAAATCACCCTCGGCAAAGTCCGAGGAGATTCGTTCTTATATATTTCTTTCAGATTTGATTACAAAATCAGTTCTTGAGGCTACAGTAATTTTCTCTCTTTTTCTCGATCTCCTTCTCCTATTACCTCTTCTTCCTTTTATACTTCCTTCTCCTCTCATCCTTGTACTCCATGTGCATGTTAGATGTCTGGTGTTGATACTTGTCCCATCAACACCTTCCATAAGTCTTGTGTAGTAGTTGTAAGACTGATAACCACTCTTCAGGTATCACTTCCACATTAATGCAGCCAGAGAGTTAGTTGCAGTGCATTTAATGCAGTGGCAGCAGTTTTCCCCTGAGATATTTCGAGACCCTTTCTTGTCTGATATCTTCATAATGCCTATCTGTATCAACGGAACTTCCTGGAACGTTACTCTGGGCGATAGACCACCTCTTCGGACCTCAGCTTTGGCTAGCCGAGGAGGTATTTATCTTCAGTTCACCCTTTTGAGCCATTATAACCAAAACTAACCTTTTTGTTTAATAACGCAGTCTCTTCTAACCAAGATTTCCTCTCCTCGAACAACTTGAGTCCTTGACTTGGGCCACGAGCTCAAAATATAAGTAGATAATGAACTCCTAGACTCAACCTCCCTAAACATTTGTATCAATTTGTGTAAAATTTTTTGTCTATTTTAGTATAATTTTTTTTTTTATTTCACAAATTCACTTTTCAAAACACTATACATCATATTATCTATTTTACACTAAATTTCACTAAAATATCTTTTTTTTTTCCTTAATTTTTTTAATTGTTTCTCTTTCTTCATACACAACAACCACCATTCACTCTCTTCTTTCATCCTCAGCATACGTAAAGTAGTAATAAAAAATTAAATGCAAAATGAATAATGCTAATATAAAATTACATGATTACTATAGTAACCATATATGTAAGGACGCAATTTGAGTCCTTAGCCTAAAGGATAAATGAATTTGTAGAGAGTGGGTTGGAAAACTGAGATTTAATGAATCAAATAACAAGTAAAGTGGATTCAGATGACAAAAAAATGGAGATAGACTGGTTTAATCTAAAGAAATTTGTCATCGGCACAGTCTGAGATTAGTTCTTATATATTGATTCTCAAGTTTGATTACAAGTTCAGTTTTGGATTGCTACAGTGTTTCTCTCTTAATTTTTCGATCCCCTTATTTTAGAGGTTCCTCCCTATTTTATACTCTCCTCTTTTCTTTATCTCTACACTTCACGTGTAAATCAGATTGTTGATCCTGATCCTTGTCATATTAGCCCTCTCCTAAAGTCTTTAGGGAGTAGTTGTAAGGCTGAAAGTTACTGTTCAGGTATCACTTCCTCATTAATGCAGCTAAAGAATTAGCTGCAGAGTATTTAATGTGATGGTAACAGCTTTCTCTTGGATATTTCTCACCTCCCATTTGTCCTGTATGTTCACAGTTCATACCCCTATCAATAGAACTTCCTAAAATATCATTCTGGATGATAGAACACACTTTCTGACCTCCACCTCGTTATCTGAAGAAATACTATTCTTCGGCTTACTTTCCCCATCTTTCACAGTCATAGCTTGCTTGTAAAGTTCAAAATCTTACATCTTCCTTACTGTTGATCTATTTTAGGATTATTGAGCCACCTTGGTCAAACCTAAGACCCAACATATACTTTTGGACCCCTTGTCCCTACAATATATTTTTACACAATTTTAGAGCACTCGCGTTCGTGCTTGTATAATAGAAATAGAAACACATTTTAGCCAACCAAGCTCAAAATTCACCCACATCAGGTCATGCAAAGTTGTGCAAAAATACACAGTTGCTACGGTTAACTGTGTAAATTTACATTAACACTATTTATTTTGTATTTAATTTTTTATTCTTTTTCTTTATATATACTAAGGATAAAGACAAAGAATGGATGATGATTGTTGTGTGTAAAGAAGAAGAAAATTTAAAAATTTAAAAATCAAGAAAATTTGATATTTTAATTAAATGTGGTGTAAAAGAAATAATCTAATATGAAATATTTTGAAAAATAAATATGTTAAATAAAAAAATAGATTCTTTTATTAAAATATACATAAAGTTTTGCACTGGTTGATGTGAATGCCCTTCATAAAGTTTTTTTATTTATAAATTTGAATGCCATTATAAAGTAAATAATAATTAGTGGGTTCAGTTAACTTAACTGGTAAAGTCTCTGATGATTGAATAAGAGATATGAGATTTAATCTTCGTCTACACTAAAAACTGATTGATATCTTGGTCTAATAATAAAGTGCTCTATCATCACGATCGAATCCCATATATTGAAACTCTGTCTAAAAAAAAAAAAAAAAAAAGTAATTAACATTGAAGGAGTAAGAAGACAACAATTGTGAGAGTAACCCGTGGTTTGCCTCTAATTTGACTTGCCTATCCGTGATTTCAATTTTGATACTGTACCCATCTATGATTTCCTCCATTACTGATCCGTAACTCACCTCTCCTTCAGCTGTTACTCTAAGATATAATATGTCAAAAACAAAAGCCTAAACAAGTCAAAACACTCCTCACATGAAGAACATACACAAACATGAAGAACATATGCCCAGAAAACTAATACAAATCAAATCAAGCAATACCGTTTCAACCTAACTCTCATCTTCGCTCTCTCCCATGTCAAATCCCAGGCTATCCATGGATCCGCACTCATCACCACCGCCTATGGCAAATTCTTCTCCAACGGCTTTGACCTTGCATGGGCCCTATCTGTCAGCTCCTCCTCCGGTGCCGTTGATTGACTCCACCACATGGTTGCTTCCTTCAAACCAGTCATCTTTGCTCTCCTCTCCCTCCCTATGCCCACAATCGTCGCCCTCCCCGGTCACACCGCCGCCGTCGCCGGATTCCTCCTCGTGCTTAGCCAGGACTACGTCCTGATGAGGCACGATCGAGGCGTGCTGTACATGAGCAAGGTCGATATTGGCCTCACTTTCCCAGATTACTTCACGGCTTTGATGAGGTCAAAGATTGGCTCCGCCTTGGCTCGGCGTGATATATTGTTGACCGGGAGGAAGGTTAAGGGAGAAGAGGCGGTGAGGATGGGAATCGTGGACTCGGCAGTGCACGATAGTGAGGAAAGTGTGGTTGAAGCTACAGTGCGCCTTAGGGAGCAATTGGTGAAGAGGAAGTGGAACAGTGAGGTGTATGCGGAGATCATAGCTGGGTTGGTTAAGTCTTTGTTTTCATAGCTCGGTTTTTCACGGTGTTTCATGGTTGGGTTTTTCATGGTGCTTTCTTGGCTAGGTTTTCATAGTTGGACTTGATTTTCATGGTTGGAAAACTGGTGGATTTTCATTTGGATACTAAGAAAAAAATGGTGGAAAGAAATTTCTATCTGAGTTCTTTTCTTTATTTTTGTGCTTGTTTCCATGTGCTTGGCTTCATTTGGATTTTTGTTTTGATTTTTGATTTTTTAGTATTTATTTGGAAAGAAAATCTTGATTTTCTTGGGAAAAATTTGAATACCCAGAAAATAGATAAAAACAAAAATCCTAGATGCTATAATGTAGTTTGAGGTGTTGTAGTCTGTTTTGTTTTTGTAGATTTACTGCCTTGGATCTAAGATCTTAGTTTGGTGAGCAAGTTGGATGGTATTGCTTGATTTGATTTGTATTAGTTTTGTGGGCGTATGTTCTTCATGTTTGTGCATTTTCTTCATGTGAGGAGCGTTTTGATCTGTTTGAGTTTTTGTTTTTGACATATTATATGTTTGAGTAACGGCTGAAGGAGAGGTGGGTTACAGATCAGTAATGGAGGAAATCATAGGTAGGTAAAATGTCAAAATTGAAATCACAGGTAGACAAGTCAAATTAGAGGCAAACCACATGTGGATAAAGTGTAATTATCCTTTTATTTATTTATTTATTTATTTTAAATTTATAAACCTAAGCTTCCAGTTCTTCCCTACAATTACAGTCTACCTGCGGCCTGCCTCACTACATGGGCCATTCTCTACTAAATTATTTTGTCTTCTTTTACTTTTTTGGCATCATTTATTTACTTTTTTTTTTTTACTTGAACTTTATCCAAAAGAAAAAAAAAAAAAAAAATCTGTATGAACTTTCAAATACTTTAGGCTTTCAACCATTGATCATCAAAGTCAAGGTAATATTCTTCATTTATTTATAAGCTTTTATTTTTATAATTTTATTATATTATTTATAAATTATAATCTGATTTTATTTAATTTTGGAGTATATTTCTTTGTGCAATTAGAATTTATTACTTGTTGGGTTACTTCAAAATTGTAATGTAAACTTCAACTTGTAATTTATAAGAATAGATGACTTAATAGCATTTATCTATATATTATAATTATTTCATTTTCACATATTATTGAAACAAATTTAACCATATAAATATTTGCTAGAAATGTTTTAATTTATTATGAACTCCTATGAGATATGTAATTTCGACTATATGATTTGGATATTGGATAATTTACACAAATAATCCATTTAGTTATTGAAATTTTCTAAATTTATTTCTTGTCATGTATTTGTATAGTTATAATTTAGTTGAATGACCTATTTTTATTTTATTTTTTCAATTTATAAATACATTAATTAGTTAATTAATAAATTTACGGATCAACAAATAAATCACGGGTTGAACTAGAGCACCAATAAACTAGTTTTTTAACTGGGTCAATCACTAGTTCAGTTTTGATAATTGTGGTTTGAAGTTTGAAGCCACAATATGAACTCAATTGAGAAGATTTTTTTTTTTTTTTCCTTGAATGACATAATTAAGTAATGCTCTCGTATTTTACAGAGCATTCACATATAAATGCATGATGAGACCTACTTTTCACATGATAATTGAGTATTTACTCTCAAGAGTAATGACATATTTTTTATTTCAAGAGTTATAGTTTTCAATTTGTATTCAAGTACTTGATAATTTTTCATAAAAAAAATAATTGATCGATTATTAAAAACTCATTCTAAGACACATTCCTTGTTGTCTTCTTCTTCTTCTTCTTGCCTCTCCGGGATGTCATGAGCTTACTTGTATATTAAGGGTCTGTTTGGATAGAACTTATTTTGCTGAAACTGAAAACTGAAAACTGAAAACACTGTAGCAAAATAATTTTTAAATGTGTAAATAGTACCGTGGGACCCATTTTTAATGA
Organism: Quercus lobata; assembly: GCF_001633185.2. Taxonomy (NCBI): domain Eukaryota; kingdom Viridiplantae; phylum Streptophyta; class Magnoliopsida; order Fagales; family Fagaceae; genus Quercus; species Quercus lobata. Next base: position 10,409,098 of record NC_044904.1, on the reverse strand, counting down.
AAAAGTTGATAAAAAGTGGAGTTTGTAGGACCCGTGAACAGTACATAAATCACTGTTCATGGCTGAAAAGTCAACAATATGCGGTTGAAAAAAAAAAAAGAAAAAAAGGAAAATGCGGACGCAGACGTGAAACGCACTATCCAAACATACACTAAGAAAATAAAGGAAATGACAAATCTGCACTTTTTTGTGTGTAATTGTGGACTGCCTCTCCCAGCTTCAATTACTTCAATAGATGTGATGATGCCACATGAAGCAAATGAAGTGGCTCACTGTAGCATCTTGCAAACTATGATTTGATCCCAGTTTCTAAGCTAAGACTCATTTGTTTCTAAGCTCTGATTTACAGGCTTACAACTGATTGGAGCAAAAAAACTTGTTCCCTTTGGTCGATTGTGTTGAGTGTAGGGAGTGACAGTGAGGCCCACCACATAAGACAGCATGCCCAAAAGTTGGTGATAGAGGGGCCGTCATTTTAGTTCAAGAGTTAGGCGCAGCAAACTACATTGGATTTTGTTTTTGTCATGGGTGCAAAATATTTCTAGAAGATCAATTCAAGCTTTCTAAATTTTATACTGGAAACCAGTCATATTTACTTGCTAAACACTTAAATCTCAATATTACTATACATAGTGAAATGGTAGGATTGCCTGGTCATTTTACAATGACAACGAAAAGAGACCTAATTGTACAAGATAAGCTATACACACCATTTATAAGGACATCAACCTAGGATAACTTTAGAACTTGTGAACCACTTTGAGTAGCCATTGACACCATATTTTAGTACCCACCATGCAGGGCCGGCTCAATGAATTTAGGAGCCCTAGACGAAATCTTTAAATGTGGCATTTTATTATATTTAATTATAAATTCATATATTTTTTTCAATTAAAATTTATTTTTCTTGCTTTTTGAGAGGCAAAATTACTAATTAAATTTTTGCATTCAAGTTCCGCTAACATTTCCTTTTCAATTGGTAATATGGCTAATCCACTTAATCTTTCTTGTGATATAGTTGATCTTAAATAGGATTTTATTAATTTTAATTTTGAAAAACTTATTTATGCGGAAGCAACTGTAACAGGTATAGTTAGTAATATTCTGAAAGCAATACATGCATTTGGAAAAGATTCTAGCCTCTTTATATAATTTAGTACATTAATTGGAGGGTTTTCATTTATTTGCAAAATTTCTTTTAAAACTTTTAGTTCTGAAAATAAATTTAAGCCATCAATATCGGAATAAGTTTCATGTGTGAGAAAATATTCAAGATTAAGACAATTTTTTTTCAAACTATATACTTTTTTAATGGGATATTATATAATATATTATTATTATTTGGGGGCCTCTTTATCAGTGGGTGCCTTAGGCCACTGCCTAAGTGGCCTATAGGTTCAGCCGACCCTGTCACCATGGCTAGAATGCTTCCCCTTTTAATCACAAAACTCTTCATTTTCTCTCCTTTCTCGTCCTTTTCCGTGATTCTTGCCACTGGAGAAGATCACGGTTATATTAGAACCCTAGACAGGAAGGTTATTGGGCTCAAAAAAGAGAAATATAGCCATATTCACTTCTATTGGCATGACACTGTTAGTGGCCGTAACGCTACTGCAATTCAAATTGTGCCAATGGCCTCCAACTTCAACGCACATTCTTTGGTGCAACATACATGATCGATGATCAAATGACTGCAGGACCTGAATTGAGCTCAAAATTGATAGGAAGGGCTCAAGGGTTTTATGCATTGTCTTCACAAGAAGATGCCTGTGATTGGAGGCAGCGGGCTTTTCAGATTTGCTAGGGGTTATGTTCAAGCCAGGACTTACACGTTCAATTCCATAACAATGGATGCCATAGTTGAGTATAATGTCTATGTGTTGCAATATTAATTCTAATTAACTCTTTGTGCTCTCTGCCTTTTTTAGTTTTTACTTGCTATTGTGGCAAGAATAATAGCTATCACTCACTCAAATAAAAAAAGGTAAAAAGAAAAAGAAGACATGAATAATATCGATCTTGGGTTCGCTTATGCTATACAATATAAATTTTTATGTTTTATTTTTCGGTGAATATACAATATAAAATAAATAAAAAATTAAGAAAAGTGTTATTACAAGCCTAGGGCCTGTTTGGGTAAGGAATTTTCGTCACTCAATTTCCATCACTCATCACTCATCACTCATAACTCATCACTCATGACTCATCACTCAATTTTTCACATCCGTTTGCCTTCATCACTCAGTTTTCATCACTCACTATTTTTCACACTATTTGGAGGGCCCACACCTGTCACGGTACAGTGTTTTTTTTTTTTTTCACTAGCAGCTTCTTCTTTTTTTTTTTTTTTTCCCTCCTGGGTTGGCTGTTCGGTCTGGTTTTTTTTTTTTTTTTTTTTTTTTTTTTTTTTTTTTTTTATCACTAAGTTTGGTGAGTCTAGGTACTAAAAAAAAAAAAAAAAAGCCACGCCAACCAAAAAGAAAAAGAAAAAAAAGAGACAGCCAACGCCAACAAAAAAAAAGCCAACGCCAACCCCAGAAAAGAAAGAAAAAGGAAAAAAAAAAAAAAAAAAAACAGCCAACGCCAACCCAAAAAAAAAAAAAAAAAGTCAAAAGGTGGTCAAAAGTTACGGCTGTGGGTCCCTCATGTGTGTTTATTTACAGAAATGCCATTGAGTTATGAGTTATGGAAACTGAAAACAGCCTTTTGTTGTTTTCAGTTTCCATAACTCATAACTCAAAAATCAGAGAATTGAGTGATGGAAACAGAGTTATGGAAACAGAGTTATCGTTTGGCCAAACAACCTTTTTGCTATGGGTCCCACCATTTTTGAGTTATGAGTTATGGAAACTGAGAATTGAGTTATCAAAAAACTCAATCCAAACAGCCCCCTAGCTTCTAAGTTTTACCTCCAAAATTTAAGGGGACTATGTTGCTTAATCTGAGTACAAGTTTGGGCTTTAAAATTTGTATTGCCCTAATTAGCTCTAATATATCCAACATTCCCCTCTGTCTCATAAAATTTATATTATCCCCGTAATCACTCTATTTTCAATCCACAATATCTTTTTAGTTGTTATGCATATTAATTTAGTGGGTGAAAAGTAGCTTCGTTAACAAATTCATTTGTTATTATAAATGACCTGGAATCTAATCCTAGGGGTGTTCATAAACTCATTATAGGTTTAGAACATGGGCACAAGTGGGTTTGATTTAAAATTAAACTCTAACCACTACGATATACTTAGTTACTTATTCTCTTACATAGAAAAGAAATGTAGGATTAAGGGCCTAAATTATATATTGGGCATTGGGCCTTGTTTGAGAGTGTGGGCGGTCTGAGGAGGAACGAATGGTAAAGGACGGTTCAGGCTCAGGATTTAATGAGCAAGATGCAAATAGGAAGATTGTCCGAGGAGGAATATCTACTTGGATACGATAAGTACAGCTTAAATATGTATTCCAATGATCAGAGTGACCTTCCATGAAACTTCAGTGATAGGGACGTGTATCATGAACATACGAGAAGGAGGGGAATCCAAAAATATCTAAGGAAAAGCTGCTACCACCGCATTGAATGCACTACAGCTACTTTTCTGGCCGCATTTATATGGAGAAGACCTCTGAACAGTGTTGCCTTGGCTACCACAACTCACAGAAAGTCAAAGAGGATGTCTAATGGGACAAGTACTCAAATAAGAGCTCAGATGATCAACAAGTGCAAGATTAAGATGGTTCAAAGGGAGCTATATAATGTAAGAGACCTTCCATGAGGAAGGGATCGGAAAAATAGAGGAAGAATATTGTAGCAATTAAAATTATACTTGTATCCAACTGTTATTGATTTGTATGACAAAATACCTCATCGGACAGTGAATTCATTCAACTTTATTTTCTCTGTTCTTACTTGATCATCTTTTAAATCCATACTAGCCGTTGTCAAATTCATTAGGACCTAGTTCTTCGACCCACTCTCTACAAATTTATTGTACTGGGTTCACTGGGCCAAAATCCCATACATCTTGGGCTTGGGCTGCAAAATGTGTCCCTAAAATTGGTGTCATCTGTGGGAAGAACTTGTGTAATAGTGAGTGTGACGTTTAATTATGGTAGAATCAGGTCCCCATCAACAAGAATCCATGGGTTCCTAGAGACAAGATGACTTCCTTAACCTTGAATGCAAGCAAGATCGAAAAGGTAGTATACACACTACACATACTAGTAAAAGTCACTTTCAAGTTGGGAGTCACGTCTTTCAGGAGCAAAACAACAGAGCCATGCAAAGGGAAATTGACCATCTAAAGAAGGAATTACGTCATGCACGACAAAGACGAACTCCCTCCCGGTCTAACTCCTCTACTGATGATGAGAAGGATGGTAGTTATCGACGTAGGTCAAGGACTCCTCCTAGTGAGTCTTTCTCATATGAAGAGGAACACCATCGTGAATGCAGATACAAAAGCCTAACTCGCAGAGGACTAAGAAATGTTGCTATGGGCAAAACGTTGAACCAAATTTCCAAATCATCCTTCACGCGCAGGATTGAAAGAGCAACTCTTCCTTAACATTTCCATCAACCAACATTCACCATCTACAATGGATGAACGGACCTGATGGAGTATGTGAGCCATTTCAGTCAGAGAATGGTTGTTCATTCTAAGGATGAAACCTTGATGTGCAAGGTGTTCCCATCCAGTTTGGGACCTGTGGTGATGAGATGGTTCGATGGCCTAAGGTCCAATTCCATAAGTTCCTTTAAGGAGCTCACCTGTGCCTTTAGCTCTCGTTTTATCACGTGCAGTAGGGTACCTCGGCCCTTGGACTCACTACTATCCATATCCATGCGAGAGGGAGAGACCTTGAAAATGTATTTGGATAGATACTGCGATATGTACAATGAGATAGATGGTGACTTTGATGACGTCGCCATCAGTACCCTCAAGGCCGGCCTCCCAACCGAGCACGATTTAAGGAAGTCTTTAACTGGCAAACCTGTCACCAGTGTGTGCCAACTCATGGACTAGATTGATAAATACAAGAGGGTCAAGGAAGACCAATAGCTGGGAAAAGGAAAAGTTAAGGTTATCCCTTAGGAGTGGAAGTATTTTAGGTCAGACCGGTACAACAATAATAACCGACCTCGGAGAGACTTTGCTGGGCAGTTAGGGCCTGCTAATACTCAGGCAGTTAATGCGGTGTTCCGAGAATCGGTGCATCAGGTTCTAGAGAAGATTAAGAATGATCCGTTCTTCACATGGCCAAATAAGATGATTGGAAACCCCATGTGGCGTAACTAGAGCCTTTATTACCAATACCAATAGGACCAGGGACACACCACAGAGGACTGTAGAAATTTATGGGACCATTTAGACCAATTGGTCCAAGAAGGAAAGTTAAAGCAGCTTTTACACCATTCTAGTGGCCAGATGGGCCACACAGGCTTGGATCCTCGGAGAGATGCTTCTTCAAGACCTCCTTTGAGAACGATTAATGTCATTTTTACTACTCCCGAGAGGACCGGTTATTGTCCCTCCAGAGTGATGTCTGTGGCTCGGCTATCCGTCGAGGATGATAATCTAGAGCTGATGAGGGCTATAATGGATATTCAACCGACAATAAGTTTTTCAGATGAAGATAAGATTGGGACCATACAGCCCCATAATGATGCTATGGTGGTCACGCTCAAGATTGGTGGGTTTGACGTGAAGAGGGTAATGGTGGATCAAGGTTGTGGTGCCAAAATTATGTACCCTAACCTATATAAGGGGTTGAGTTTGAGACCCGAGGACTTGACGACCAACAATTCTCCTTTGGTAAGTTTTGATGGGAAGGTAGTCATTCTAAGGGGTATGATAAGACTACCTGTGCAAGTTGGTTCAGAAGTGGTGGAGGTAAATTTCATCGTGATGGACGCCTATTCCCCCTACACGGCCATTGTGGCTAGACTTCAACTTCATGCCCTAGAGGCCATCTCTTCCACTCTGCACCAAAAGATGAAATTTTCGTCAGGGGGTCGCATTGAAGAAATTGTGGGGAGTCAATCCACAGCCAGGTAATGCCTAGTGGCTGCCATCTTTCATCAACCTGAAGTTGAGTTATCAGCCTCTACTGGAGGGGGCTTATAGCAATCAAAGGCTCCGGCATTGCCTATAAATGGACCAACTGAGGAGGCAAAGAGTGAAGATTTAGAAACGGTTATGGTCAGTGATGACTCAGAGAAGTTCTTTTTGATCGGAACTCAGCTACCACCTTAGGAAATGGAAAAGCTAGTATATTTTCTTAGGAAAAATGTTAACATGTTTGCATGGAATGCTTACGAAGCACAGGGGGTGGACTCAAGCTTCATCTGCCATCATTTAAATGTTAACTCATCCATCACCCCTAAAAAGCAATCACCTCGACGCCCATCCAAGGAACATGTAGATATTGTTAAAGATGAGGTGATGAAGCTCAAACAGGTAGGGGCAATCAAGGAAGTTTTCTACTAGGAATGGCTAGCCAATACTGTCGTGGTGAAAAAAAAGAACGGGAAGTGGCGAGTGTGTGTAGACTTCACAAATCTGAATAAGGATTGCCTAAAAGATCCCTTTCCTATGCCTCAAATAGATCAGTTGGTGGATACAACAGTGGGACACCCTCGAATGAGCTTCTTAGATGCCTTTCAAGGATACCATCAAATACCACTAGCCTTGGACGATCAGGAAATGATAGCTTTTGTCACTCCCATTGAAAACTACCACTACAAAGTGATGCCCTTCGGTTTGAAGAATGCAGGGTCTACTTATCAAAGGATGATAAGAGAATGTTTGAACCACAGTTGGGCAAGAGTATTGAGATGTGTATAGACGACATGGTGGTGAAGAGCAAGGTGGTGTCTGAGCATATGGGAGACCTCGAAAACATCTTTGAAATTTTGAGGAATCATAAGTTGTGCCTAAACGCTTCCAAGTGCTCATTTGGTGTAGGATCGGGCAAGTTCTTGGGCTACATGGTAACTCACAGGGGAATTGAGGTCAATCCCAATCAAATCAAAGCCATTAACAGTTTACAACCACCTCGGAATCCTAAAGAGGTCCAAAAGCTTATCGGAATGACTACTACCTTAAACCGGTTTATTTCACGATCAGCGGATAGATGCAGACCCTTCTTCCTTTTAATGAATAAGTGAAAGGGATTTTAGTGGACTGAGGAGTGTGCTTTGGCTTTTCAGCAACTTAAGGAATATCTATCTTGATCACCTATCATGTCCATTCCTGAGGTGGATGAGGTCCTGTTTGCCTATATCACTGTGGCCCCTCATGCTGTAAGTTTGGTAGTGATACAAGTTAACAGTGGCATACAACGGTCAGTTTACTATGTGAGTAAGTCACTAGATGAGGCCAAGGTTTGTTATCTACCATTGGAGAAAGCCATCTTGGCGGTGGTGCATGGTACACGAAAGCTTCCCCATTACTTCCAAGCACACACAGTTGTTGTCCTGACTCAACGTCCACTCAGAGCTATACTTCGAAGTGCTGATTACACAAGGAGGATTGCTAAATAAGGCATAATTCTAGGGGCTTTTGACATCAAGTACATGCCTCGTACCTCTGTCAAGGGCCAAGTCCTTATGTACCTAGTGGCCGAGTTTGTTGAACCCCCATTAGAAGAAGTGATAGTGACACAAAACATGGATGGAAAATCGGTTAGCACAATCTCCCTGCAAGAACCTTTATTTTGGAAGGTATACGTTGATGGTGCGGCAAATCAAAGGGGCTCTAGAGTGGGGCTAGTTCTGGTTTCTCTTGAACAAATCACCATTGAAAAGTCACTAAGATTGGGATTCTCGGCTACAAATAATGAGGTTGAATATGAAACTCTGCTGGAAGGAATGTCAATGGTTCAAAGAATGAGGGGAAAGGCAGTAAAGATGTTTTCAGACTCAAGACTAGTTGTTGGCCAAGTGAAGGGCGAGTTAGAAGCAAGAGATGAGAGAATGCAAGGGTACTTAAGTCAAGTTAGGCATTTGCAATCAAATTTGGAATCATTCAGCTTATTGCACATCTCTAGAAGTGGAAACACACATGCTAATTGCCTAACCACGCTTGCAACCTCCTCGGCGTAGACTTTACCTCGAGTTATTCTTATAGAAGACTTGTACAAACCCACGGAGGTAAAAGGAAAAGTGGTCCATGTTCACCAAGTTAGAGTAAGGCCTAGCTGGATGGATCTTATAGTACTATTCTTAAGAGAGGACATCTTGCCGGAGGAAAAATTAGAAGCTGATAAAGTACAAAGTAAGGCGCCTCGTTTCTAGCTATCCGAGAACCAAAAATTGTACAAGCGCTCTTTTTCTGGGCCATATCTACTCTGCATTCACCCTGAAACATCAAAGCTACTCCTTAAGGAGTTACATGAAGGGATCTGTAGAAGCCATACAGGAGGCAGATCTTTGTCTCACAGAGCCATCACTCAGGGTTATTGGTGGCCAAATATGCATAAAAAAGTGCAAGAATATGTAAAGAAATGTGATTAATGCCAAAGATTTGCACCAAATATACATTAACCAGGAGGAGTCCTTAACCCTCTATCCAGCCCTTGGCTATTTGCTCAATGGGGCTTAGACATCGTTAACCCTTTCCCCAAAGCGGCAGGAAACAAGAGGTATTTGCCGGTTGGCACAGATTACTTCACAAAATGGGTTAAAGTTGAGCTTTTGGCAAATATCAGGGATGTGGATGCTAAGAAATTTATTTGGAAAAATATTGTCACACAATTCGGGGTCCCTCGTACCCTCATCTCAAACAATGACCTTCAATTCGACAGCAAATTTTTCAGGAGATATTATTATGATCTTAGAATTACAAACAAGTATTCCACTTCAGCTTATCCCCAAGGAAATGGACAAGCCGAAACTGTAAATAAGGTCATAGTGACTGGACTCAAGAAAAGGTTGGGTGACGCGAAGGAAAAATGGGTAGAAGAGTTGTCACATGTCCTCTAGACGTATAGAATTACGCCTCGCAGGTCAACAAGAGAGATCCCCTTTTCAATGACTTATGGAGTCGAGGTTGTCATCCCTTTAGAAACTAGCTTCTCAACATTAAGGACGAACTTATTCAATCTAAGCAGTAACAATGAGATGCTAAAAAAGAGTTTAGACTTTATTAAAGAAAGAAAAGAAAGTGCAATGGTTCAATTGGTATACTATTAGCACAAACTCAAGCAAGGTTATGATGCCAATGTGAAGTTGAGGCCATTAGTGCTTGGTGACTTGGTGTTAAGAAAGATTCTAGGCATAGCAAAGAACACGACGTGGGGAAAGGTAGGGCCCAATTGGGAAGGACAATATCGCATCACCTTGGTGGCTGGTATAGGAGCATATTTTCTGGAAGACTTAGATGAGCATGTAATACCGCGCCCTTGGAATGTAAACAACCTGAAAATATATTATTATTAATGAAAATTTCCCTTGTCAATATGTTTATTTGTTGTATAAAGGCATTGTACTTCCCTTTATTCATTCTTTCCTAATATTAAACAAGACCTTAGTTATGCTTGGCTTCTCAGACCACATATTTTGGCCAAATTAATTCTTGCTAACATCTATATAAGTGATTAAATAGAACCTTAGTCATACCTGATTCCTTGGACCAGATGCTTTAGGGAAATTAAAACTATGACATCTTTATATAAGTATTTAAACAGAACCTTAGTCATGCCTGGCTCTTCGGACCAGATGCTTTGGGGAAAATAACACTCTATGACATCTTTATATAAGTGTTTAAAAAGAACCTTAGTCATGCTTAGCTCCTTGGACCAGATGCTTTTGGGAAATTAACACTCTATGACATCTTTATATAAGTGTTTAAACAGAATCTTAGTCATGCCTAGATCCTCGGACCAGAAGTTTTAGGGAAATTAACATTCTATGACATCTTATATAAATGATTAAACAGAATCTTAGTCATGTTTGACTCCTCGAATCAGATGTTTTGGAGAAATTAACACTTAATGACATCTTTATAAGTATTAAACAGAACCTAAGTCATGCCTGGCTCATCAGATCACATGCTTTGGCCAAATTAATACTTATTGACATCTTTTATAAGTGGAAAACAGAACCTAAGTTATGTCAGGATCCTCAAACCACATACTTTGGTAAAATTAACACTCAAAGACTTCTATTTATTCATTTTTTTTTTAGTATTAAACAAAACCTTAGTCAGGCCTGGTTTCATAGACTACACGCTTTGGCTAAGTTAATACTTGCTGGCATCCTTCTAAATGTCAAGGCAGATCCAAGATTATAACCAACTTCTCAAATTCATGGCTCTGAGCAAATTAAAGTCTTTAGCTATTTATCTAAGCATTAGGTAGAGTGAAGGATATCTGCCCCTTTTTTTCTTTACAAAGTATATTACTTATCTTTATTAGATCTAACATTCATTGCAGAAAAGTCAATTCACAGTACAAGTATGTGGTAAACTTCTCTATTGCTGGTACTTGGTTAAATTGATTAAATTGTTAGCAGTGTATTATTATCAATTTTCACTAAAGATGAAGCAACAACATTTCAATGCTATTTATGATAGTAATACTCCTCAAAGCACATAAAGCGAAAGTGCAAGAGATGAAGAGAAAAACATTCTCATTAAATGAAAAAGGGAATACATTATATACATTGACAAAATGTCTTTTTTTTTAAAAAAAATCATTCTACAAAAGAAATTGCAAAGAAAATCCTAAGTGCTAGGCCTAGGCCTTGGCCTTGGGAGCAGAGGGTTTTCTTTCTGGCTTGGCTGGGAGGTAGGAGCGTCCTTGGCCTTAGGATCAGCTTCTTTGGTCTTGGCCTCTGCTTCCTTCGCTGTTACTGCAGCTTCCTTGTCCTTGGCAGTGTCCTTGGCTTTTGAGGAGGGCCTTTTCTCCTTGCCCTTACCCTTATCTTTGTCCCCCTCAGCCCCCTGGCCTGAATCACCAGCTTGGCTGGATCCCTTCAAAGCCTTAGGGAGAGGGAGAGCAGCTTGGATAGTCAAGGGCTGCTCAGAAGTCTCTGGAGCAAGGACAGAGGGAGAGGAGATGGCACCTGGGACTTCACGGATATCTGGGTGATAGTATATGCTCCTAGGCTACCTCAAAACAGAGTTTGCAAGGACCCTTGTAACACTAAGGGCCTTATCCCATGTCGCGTTGCAGTAATCCCACATATCTCTGAAAGCTCCCCAGCGAGCCTAATTTACGTCTCCTTCACGCCGAGCAGATAAGACACTTGCTTCACAGCCTCGGCTGCTTCCTTGGCCAGTTGAGCTGCCTTCTTGGCCTTCTACAGCTCAACCCTAAGATCTATGACCAATTACCTTTGGGTGGCCAGATCTATCTTGGTCAAGTGTAGTTTTTGGCGCTGATCCTCAGCCTGTCTTTCCACGGTCTTTAGACTCGCCTCAGCACTCAGGCAAGCCTAGTCCGCTGCTCTCAGCTTCTTGGACAGCTCAGCCTGCTCTTGTTTAAGGGCTCCCAATGATTTTTCAACATCAGCACGGGAGAGGGCCTCAGCCTCAGCCTCATTACGGGCGTCACGAACCCATTCCTCGGCCATAAAAACTTGCTGAGCAATCTGCCCAAAGACAACGGAAAAATCACATGAGTTAACAAGTAAAGAAAGAACGAAAATACAACTTAACGTTTAACTTCAAGGATATGATAGATTGCTTACCATGGTGAGATCCATTTTCAGGGACAGAAAGAGGTCATTTTGCTTGAAGTGATTGTAAGCCTCCATGTCCCTAGGGAGCAAAAGAGGTTGCTCCAGAGCTTCAGCAATATATCCTGCACGCCCCCTTTGGAAGTCTCTGACTGAGGTGTTCCAGGGGATGGCAGCCCCATCCACCTATATCTGAGGAGACTAGGTGCGTTGCGTCATGCGCACATCAGCCCTGTTTTGCTCCTCTCGGCTGTCCATAGAGTTGGACCTCTTGTCCCGGGCGTCTTTGGCCACTTTTGTTATTTTTTCCCCTTTTGAAAGCCCACCTCCCTTTTTTCAAGCACCTTAATCGGCCTTTTCTTCTTTAAATCAAGAATGACCTTGGTGCTGCTACCTCAGACAAAACCTGCTGAAGTGGTAACACCACGAGTGGAAGGTCTCTCTAAACCAAAAACCCTGGCTTAGAAGCATCTATGCAATTCAATCTAGGATCACTAGCCTTTATTGCCTGGCTTGCATCCTGAAATGAGCGAGACAAGGGTTCGTATTCCAAAATTAAATGAGCGACTTGTAGCTGTCTATCTTCGCTTATAAATATCTCAGATCTCAACAATTTGTTGAGACCCGGTACGTTGACGAAACTAAGTCTCAGAGCAACGTGATTTTTATCTGCAAAAATATCCGAGGAGGAAATCATGGTCAAACCAATGAAAACTACCATCAAAATAAGATGAAGTGTTAAAAGTGGAAGGGGATAAAACTAAGAGCGCTAAATCCCCTGCCAAAGGGACTAATCCTAGCGTACCCCACCTGGCACTCTCGCCCGAGTTGGGCAGTGAGGACCGTCATTCCACTCCCCGGAGACAATAAGGTAGTCATCCTTCATGCCCTTGTTTGATTTAGGAAGGCACGATATCAGTCTGACGATGGCGGACCAGGACTTGAGATAATATCTAGCATCGACAAGCTTGTGATACTCGTACATGTGAACCACATCATTCCACGTGAGCCCCAAGCCATCTGCTTGTTGAGAGCGTCTATGCAACCCAGGACCTTAAATAGGTTAGGAGCGCACTAATAGGGAGTCAGTCTGTGGTTAATCAAGTAATCCTTGGTTACCCTACCCATGGGAAGCGTCATTCCTCCCTCTATGAAAGCAATCATGAGAATGACAACTTCACCCACTTCTCTATTGGTAAGAATTTGGTTTGGAGCACAATATTGCAGGGCTACTCCCTGCGAGATATGGTATCTAGCCTTAAATCCCTCCATATCGGTTGGAGAGTCTACTAAGTGTTTAAATCTACCCATCTAAGCAAACGTAGGTGACACGAGGAGGTTGGCCAAGGAGAAAAAGAAAGTTTAAAGTGATAGAAACTTATGAAAACAAGTGTATTAAACCCTGAACCTTTAGAAAAATCTTTTGGGAATTTCTTAAGGAAAAAAGTTAAAAAAACTTAGGAGTGTGGAGTTTTAGTGAGTTGGAGTGCTTGAGATCTTTGGAGAGCTTGAAAATTTGTAAAGTGAGGGGAGAATGATTTCCCTCAAGGCTCTATATAGAGGGTGAAAATGAGTGAGAGTTATCCCGTTCAAAATTTCAAGAAAAAGATCAATCGTTGGATTTACGCCTCACCGTTAAATCTGGAGAACAAAGCACCACCTAGAGCAATTAATGGCGCCTTGCGGACTTTGAAGTGTTAGTGGAAATTATGGGGCGCGTAAAACAGCACTCCCACACGTGTAAATCAAAGAATAGAGTAGAATTAGCTCTTAAAAATTCAAAACCCCTGTTTTCTCCTCGGATGAGAGGAAAAAATAGGAGTTTTGAGGGGCTATTGTAGGATTAAGGGCCCAAATTATATATTGGACCTTAGGCCTTGTTCGAGAGCGTGGGTGGTCCATGGAGGCACAAATGGTAAATGACAGTTTAGGCTCAAGATTTAATGAGTAAGATGTAAATAGGAAGGTTGTCCGAGGAGGAATATCTTCTCGAATACAATAAGTACAGCTCAAATATGTATTCCAATGATCAAAGTGACCTTTCATAAAACTCCAGTGATAGGGACGTGCATCATGAAGATACGAGAAGGAGGGGAATCCAAAAATATCTAAGTAAAAACTGCTACCATCGCATTGAATGCACTGCAGCTACTTTTCTAGCCGCATTTATGTGGAGAAGACCTCTGAACAGTGTTGCCTTGGCTACCACAACTCATAGAAAGCCAAAGAGGGTGTCTGATGGGACAGGTACTCAAATATGGGCTTAAATGATCAACAAGTGTAGGATCAAGATGGTCCAAAGGGAGTTATATGATGTAAGAGACCCTTCATGAGGAAGGGATTGGAAAAATAGAGAAAGAATATTGTAACAATCAAAATTATACTTGTCCCTAACTGTTATTGATTTGTATGACAAAATACCTCTTCGGACAGTGAATTCATTCAGCTCTATTTTCTTTGTTCTTGCTTGATCATCTTTTAAATCCATACTAGTCGTTGTCAAATTCATTAGGACCTAGTTCTTCGACCCACTCTCTACAAATTTATTGTACTGGGCTCACTAAGCTAAGATCTCATACATTTTGGGTTTAGGCTGCGAAACGTATCCCTACAAGAAATATATCTGAAGTAAACTTAAAAAAATTCTATCCTACTAAATTAAATAAATTTTCATTATTGCTTTTATTTTATATTATAATAAATATTCATAATATTTTGTAGGAGTGGGTTTTGGTTCCTAGGCCCAAAAAATGAAAGGATTAAACCCTAAAGAGCCTGATACAATGAATTTGTAGAAAGTGAGTTTAAAAGCTAGGCTCCAATGGATCAATCAACACGCACAATGAATCAAAAACAATAAGAAAGTGAAGGAAGACTAGCTCTGTGCAAAGAAAACCTTCCTTGGCAAAATCCAAGAAGAGTAGTCCTAATGTATATTTCTTTTAAACTTGAATACAATTTCAGTTTTTGTTGCTACAATGTTTTCTCCACGGATTTTTCTCCCCCTTCCCCTAAAGGGTCTCTTACATTATATAGCTTCCTTTAGATGATCTTGGTCCTTCATTTGTTGATTGTTCAGGCCACCACTTGAGTGCTTGTCCCATCAGAGACCTTCCCAAACCCCTTGTGAGTTACGGCAGTACTGTTCAGAGGTCTTCTTTACATAAATGCAGTCACGAGCTTTGGTGGGATGCATTAAATGTGGTGGCATCCACCATCCCTTTAGTCATGGTAGGACTACCCCTTCTCCGAAACTCTTTTTCTACAGTGTGATCTCCTCTGGTAACGTGCCACTAACACCCTCATCAGCACGATAATGGCCCCCTCGGCCTTGGGTATGGCATGTGGCACAATTACCTTACTCAAATTCATGTACCCCATAATTGCCCCTCAAAACTTCGGTTTTTTCTCTTATCTAAGGAAAAAAGTGGGGCTTTGACCTTGGATAATTAATTCCACACATTTCTTTGACTTCCACACGTGAGAACGTCACTTCGCGTGCCCCGCAACCGTTATGGCACTTCAGAGTCCACAACTTCTCATTAAATGCTCCAGGCAACGCTTTGTTCCCCACGTCTTACGGTGAGATAGAGATCCTACGGCTGGCATTTCTCCTCAAATTTTGAGTGGGATAACTCCCACCCAAACCCGCCTCTTATATAAGGCGCCTGGGGGATTTATTTCTCTCACTTTCCCAATCTTCAAACTCTCAAGACTTCCTAAACCTTCAAACTTTCAAGACCTTCCAAATCTTCAGACTTTCAAGGAGATCCTGAAGTGACCCTTGTCCTTATTCATAGGCTATTTTCACATTCCCCAGGGTGTTTCCTTGCAATACTGCTCTCCAAGTGAGTAGCTCACCCACAGGAATGAAGGGGAGATCATCATTCCCATAATCGCTTTCATAGAATGGGGAATGAGGCTTCCCATGGATAACCTAATCGGGGATTATTTGATTACCCATAGGCTGTGCCCCCACCAATGCGTACCTAACCTATTTAGGATTCTGGGTAGTGTAAACGCTCTCAACAAGCAAATGGGGTTGAACCTCACCTAGCACAATGTCGTTTGGATATACGAGTGTCATCTATTGGTAGACTCAGATTACTACCTTAAGTCTAGGTCTTCAGTTGTTAGGCTCGTCTCATGTCTTCCCAAGTCCAACAAGGGCGTGAAGGATGACTACCTAATCGCCTCTGGTCAATGTCAAGACGGTCTTCATTGCCCAACTTGGGAGGGAGAACCAGGTGAGGTGCCCTAGGTTTAGGTCTTTTTACACGAGACTTAGTCTAGTGATTCGCTCTTTTTTTTTTTAATAATTATTTTATTATTTTTATTTTTTTAAATTCCTCTAACACTTTGTTCTTTTCTAATTGAGGGTTCATCTCTCAAACTGTGATTTTGCATCTCGACTGTTTTCGCAGATAAAAGGCACGTAGCGCCTAATCTTAACTTCGTCAACATCCCCAATCTCAACAAGGTGCTGAGGTCCGAGGTGTTTGTGAGCGAGGACAGATAGCTAAGAGCTGTCCATCTCATCCTTGACTTCCAGCCCTTATCTGATAAGTTCCAAGACGTGGGTCACGCGATCAAACACTAAATCATATGATTTAGGGTGTTAACCATTATTCAAGTTGTATAAGTTAAGGTGTTAACCATTTGAATAAAATCAACACTAAAACAGATTATTTAAATATCAAAATAAGATTAAAAAATCAAATTTATTTTACATGTACAAATATAATCGATTTTTTAATCTTAAATTTGAATTAATTATTTTAGGTTAACCTTATTTATGCAAGTATCAGAAAAGATTTAATTGCTTGAGTTCAAATCACCCTATTCATTAATTATAAAAATTTTTATTGATCATTTTAATTAGAGATATTACGTATAAAGACAAATATACAAAATTATGCATTTTATATAATAATAATCATTCATTTAGTTAGAAACAAGAATTCTAAAATTATGTAATAATAACTCATTTGGCTATTGTTTCTCTATATAGAGAGAGAGAGAGAGAGAGAGAGAGAGAGAGAGAGAGAGAGAGAGAGAGAGAGAGAATTTATGACTAAAGCATGCAACGCATGAGACTTTCACTAGTATTAATAAAAATATTGGTTCATCATATTATGGGCCCAAAAATAAAAGACATATAATAGAAACCTACATTTACACATCCAATATGACTATGCTAGTCTCACACACATAACACACCCAAAATTGACTTCAAGGAACTAGTGAAATTGACTTCAAGGAACTAGTGACTTTGTTATTTTCATCTTCTATTGGAGACTGAGAAAGAACAGATAATATAACAAAGGCTCCAAATAATATTGTAATAACTGCAGTGAAGTTGACAAGTAAGGCCTCTGAGCCATACTTTGCGAGTCCTAAATTTTCAAGGAAAGTAAGTTTCTGTAAGAATCCTATTGCAGCATTGCCCACTGCCAATGTGAACAGAATCAGTCCAAATACCACATGCCAAGGAACAGACTCGCTCCTAAGCCCAATACTCCCTCCAGGGTAGAAGAAGACCAGGAACCCATATAACCACTGCAAATTAATTTTCTCAATGTTGTTAGGCTGGTTTTCATGAAGAAAATTAATGAAATTTACATTAAAAACAACTCGATTTGTATGAGATTTTACTTGAATATTATGCTGGGTGTTACAATTAGGACAGGTGAGCCCACTTAACTGAGCTTCAATTAACAACAAAGTTTGTGATGGGCCTTGCTTAAAACATGGCCTTCTGATTAAAGTTAAAGACTGGACCCTACATTCCAAGCCCAAGCACATTTCTTTTCCTTTTAGGCACAACATGTATATCACATTCTATCAAGTATCTTTTCTCTTTTCCTCGCAGAAAAGAAAATCGGTAAATTATACTTTTGGTCTTAAAATTGAGGATAATTTTGATTTTTTTTTTTTTTTTGAGAAACAAACACACACACACACAAGGAAGAGGGAAAATGATTCTAACACAAAAGCACACCACAACTCCACTCAGAAATCATTGTAACTTTGATTTTGGTTCTTCAATATTAAAAACTTTAGATTTAGTTCTTCAAATTTCAAAAATGAAATAATTTAGTTCCTGAAATTAGGATAGTTCGATTTTGATCCTTCAAATATGGAGTTGGTTTGATTTTGATCCTTCAAATATGGAGTTTGCTCAATTTGGTCCCTAAAAAGTGGGGGTGTCTTAGTCTCCCATTAGTCACATAAACAAAAAAAATTATATGAATTGATCAAAAGTTCTCTTTTTAAAATTCCATTTGAAACCCAAAATTTTTAAATTGAAAGGATCAAAATCAAACCAACAAATAATTTTAGTGACCAAAAATGTAATTTACCAAAAATAAAATCTAAGCAAGAAGCCAAGAAGCTTTACAATATTGGGTTTTATTAACAGATGTCTTTACAGAAATTGTTAATAAATTATTTTAGAAAATTTTTAATATCATTTTTCATAAAAAATATAAAAAGCTTTTAAAAAAATTAATTAATTATTTTCATTTTTTCATAAAAAGTTTCTAACAATATTTTATAAATTAATAACTTTAAGGCATATGTTAATTTTTCCCTACAATATTTTTACTACAGCGTAACATATGGATGATAGAATAAAAGTGTAATTACCACTTTAGTTCCTAAGATTTGTGCTATATATATTTTTTATCCCGGGCAAATAGTTTTACCTGAATACCAAAGAGAACAATAATCCCAATTCCAAGCCAGGAATGCAAGCTATAGAGATTGGCAATCCCGCTTTCATTATGATACTTGAATACAGTATAAATTCCCAAAATACCAAGTACTAGAGTAATGGCATGAAGCACCAGATGTATCTTCTTCTTCACGTCTTTCCTCAAAGGAAGTGACTTGTAACTAATAATGGCTGCATTTTAATTAATGGCAAATTAATTACTATGCATGTAGGAGAATCTTAGAAAGTAACCTTATTCTATATAGAATGATTTGTAAATTACCTTCACCCCCTATGATAATGAAGCCTACCAACATCAGCAAAGGATGTAGCTGTAGAGAGAAATTAATGGACTTGTGAGGCTTTTTTTGCTTGATAGAAATTGCAAACGTACATAAAAATCAAGTCAAGCAAAAAGGTATACTTTGCATAAAATTAAAGTTTTAGTTGATCAACCACAAATTTTTTACAGAAATAATCAATGATTTAGCAAATATATCTTTTATATATATATATATATATATAGATATAGACAAAACTTAGGTACGATACTTTAAGTGCTGTTTCTTAGGTTCCCCTTTTAAGATTTAGCCATGTGGTTACTTAACTAAAAAATACATTTTCATTCCATGAGAAAAAATTCATATGGTTGAATCTTAAGAGGGGAACCTAAAGAACATCACCTAAGTACTGTACTTCAGTTTTGCCATATATATATATATATATATATATCATGGGAAGATCAAGTGATTCTTTTCTCAAAAAATAAAAAAGATCAAGAAATTCAACATGTGGAAAAGATACTTAATTTTAACCATCATGGCGTTTAACATGTTTATATATATATATATGCTCAAGATGTATGTATGCATGTATGTATTTGCGAGAGATCAGGACAACTCAAATTTGGGAATCTGTTTTGCACTCTAACTTATATTAACATATATAAATGATACTTTACCCATTTTCCTTTCTTATTAAGTATTTGTTTGGCTGGAAGGAAATGATATATATGCATATTTATGATAATTGATTGTGATTTACCACCAAAATGATGATTGTGCATGATTTTCAGTCCATCGAATAGACCGAGAAAAAGAACATAAAAATTTTCGGCTACAAAATTTCTGGAGGATATGAAATTATGCAAAGTATTGGTATGTGAATTAAAAAAAAAAAGCCAAAATAATTTTTTAAAACTTCCAAAGAATATCACGAATACACGTCTAGCTGTAACTATAAGTCTATAATTAAATATTCATTTGGCACCACACGCATGTTATAGCACATGAGTGTTCAGAATCACTCTAAAATAGATAATGGGATAAGCACAAGACTCACAGCTCATGTGAAGAAGGAATTCGAAACCTCATTAATTATTTCGATTCCAATATGGGTAGGTTGCTTGCTATGTGTCCTACATTAATTTCCTAACATACCCACAAAGTAGTAAAAAAAACCCTTAAAGTCTAATTATTATATAATTTTTTTATGTCGTAAATATATATAATATAATAATAATAATGACCCTCACATGGGTACTTTATAAATTACTATTTATTTAAAAAACAATAGCAAAGGTTTTAGGTAAATTTCACCTGTACTAGAGAGGTATGATCACTAGATATGTATGATCATGGTTTTAAAAAATTGGATCGGACCGGTCGATCCGACTAGGTCAATAGGGAATTGGCTTTTAATTCGGTTAAGTTATGATAAAAAACCAAAAATAGTTTAAAAATCAGAAAATAGTGCAAACCGACTGGTTCAACTTGAGAACCAAAAACCGACGTGGTCGAATCGGTTTTGCTGTGGTGGTCTGTCCTCTCTCTCACGTTACAGTTTCGGTCAAATACCGGCTGAAATCAAAATTCAGCCGGAATGTATTTCTCACTCTCTCAAAGAAAAACCAGAAAACCAGTACAAGTTCACCTAAAATACTACTAATATAAAGGAAATGCACGCACAAACCTGTACAGGTACACCTAAAAAACCAAGTGAATGGAGGCCGAAAATTGTCCAAGAGAAAAAAAAAAAACTCATGAATATTGCTTAGAAAATGCTGAAGTTTCAAGCGGAAACTTCAGAGGTAAAAAATTGAAGAGAAAGCAAATGAAGGTGTAAGAACTTAGAGCTGGAGGCATTTATCTGATTTGTAGCCCACGTTTCTCCACCTAGCACCTTCTTATCATTTTAATTTATTCTCTCAATTTATTTGTATTTTGAATATGTTTAAAGTGTAATACATAATTATTAATTTATTTAAATTTGGGTTGTAAATAGTGGTGGTGGTCTATGGCGGCTGTGGTGGCTGTGTATGTTGAGAGGAGACACCAGGGAGCAAAAAAAAAAAAAAATTTAAATGAACTGAGAAATAAAGATTTTGTGGATTTCAGTTCAATTGGTAAAGTCTTTTGGGGTTCAATCCTTGGCCAGACTGAAATTGTTGAGTGAAATTGTTGAAAGTTTATTATGATAAGGATGATTATTTTGTAGCATTTTTATGTTAAATTCTTTAAAAAGATGTTATATATATATATATTTAAGAAAACATATTTATTAATATTGGTTCAGTTTTAGTATGTTAAAAAATTATTAATTATTTATATAATTTAAATATAAAATAATTAAATTATTTATGACATTATCGGTCCGATCATAAAATCAGTAATTAACTCATTTTTTGGTTTTTTTACCGTACCCAATTTTAAGTACTGATTTTTAAAATCATGCGTATGATAGTGATACTCATTTTATTCAAATAAAAATTATTAATTCTTCCCATAAAAAATATATATATTTATATATATTAATTCTTAAAAAAAAGACAATTAGAAAGGTGGGTTTTATTTGAAGGGTAAGGGTAGGTACGTGCTAGTACTAGGCAACTATCACTACTACCAAACAAACAGCTTGCACCGGTACAAATACACCTCTTGTTTTGTACGGAAAAAATACTGATCGTCCTGACAAAATCCAGCTGTTTCGACCTATAAATGGATACGGGCAAAACACGAAATGCTTTTTTTTTTGGTAATTTTGGCAGTTTTTTAAGGGTAGGATGGTGCAAATCTGAATATGTTAAGAAAACCCAACAAAAAGAAAGAGAAAAATGCACAATAACTTAAAAAAATGAAGTTAGAATCACCTCTTCCTCGAGACTTTGACTTCATTATTCTTCACATGATTTGCTTCTTCTGTTTTGTAACTTCGTTCTTTACACTCCACTCTTCCCTGGACTTATGTTTTGCTTTTTCAATGTAAATGCTGAGTAACTTGTATGCTTGGTCAAAAGAGTACACTTCTTTTGATTTTCTCAAAGCATCAAATGATATTTTCAATTGGTGTAACTAATCTTTTGACACGTGGGATTAGCATTTATTGAGTTTGATGGGTGTTTGATTATTTAATAGTTTTCACATTTATATATTTATGTTGATAAATCCATAAAAAAAAATATAAAAAGTTGGCAAAGTAATATACTGAGTTATTAGAACATCTCAAGCCGATTCTTTATATTTTTGTACTGTTTGAAGAATGATATTTAATTTTTACCTATTTACTTCTTTAAATACATTTTTCAATAAATTCTCTATACTTTTCTCTATCTTATTTAAATATAATTTCTTCATTCATTCTTTATTCTTTTTTATCATCATTTATTCTTCTTATATTCATTCCCAACAATTATATTTTTCAATAAAAAATGTTATATTCACAACATTTTTCGTAATATTTTCACAAGAATCAATCAAAATCTTATGTGAAAAGTTGTTACTAGTTCTAATTTGAATCCACCGCTAAAATTATTTTTTTACTCACCAATATTAACTAATAACAATCTATTATTTAAAATTTATTGTGAAAATATTGTGGTAACATTTCTTAATTACCATTTCTTATTTTTTATATTATTTTTCCCTTCACACCATCTGTCATCCATACGTTTTTTTTTTTTTTTCTCTTGGTTTTTTCTCCACCACACACGTATCCCACTCCTTTCATCTATCTACTCTTCTTTTTCTTTTTCTAGTTCATTCCAGAGTCCGGACTCTCTCTTTCATTTTCTAGCTCTCTTTTTTTACTTTTTCTATTTCTACTTGATTCTAGAACACTCTCTAGCATGATCTTTTGACTTCTATTTCTACTTTTATTTTCTTTCCTTTTCAGCTCACTTCACACACAGCCGACGTGGCCTTTGTCTATCTTTTTTTTCTTTTCTTTTTTTTCTTCTTTTCTTGTTCTCATTCACTTTGTTGTTACGATGGAGCTTAGATAGGCTTTCATGCTCTTGATCTGTTGTTTTTGTTTTGATTTTAGATTTGTTGTTCTAATTAAATTTGTATTTTCCCCTATTCTTGATCTATTGTTTCTATTTTGATTTTAGATTGTGTTTGTGTTTTGATTGTGTTACCGTTTGAGAGACAGATGAACAAAAAAGAGAGGAGGAAAGAGGAAGAATATTTTTTTTATTCAGCTGGATATTTTTTTAAGATAAAATAATAGTTCGGAGTTGCTAGTTCTCTAGATTAAGAGAACTACCGTAGCAATTTCAAAAAAAAAATTGGAAAAATTTTGGGTTTAGACATGCCTGGAGCGTGAATAGTGAGCTTTTTTTTCTTCACAAATTTGAAATAGAGCATCTATTGGAGATGCTCTTAGAAATATAATTTTGTATATTGTATAAATTAGTAAAAAGTAGCTAACTTTGTATATTGTATAAAATAGTAAAAAATAATGGTGAACTTGAAACGATACACTAGTATTGACTAATATCCAAAATACCGCTAATCAAATTGGTATAACTTTCGATGTTGTTTTTTTTAACTGGTTTAAGCTATAGGTAAATGTTAAGTAATTTTCCATGTATTAGAAAATATAACCCTAGTTCAAGAAAGAGTCTTTTCATTTCATCAAGTTCGTACTAATTTTTTATTATCTAAAAGAGTTGGTATTGCTGATTAAGAATCAACCTATCACACTTTGTTTAAGTGTGAACCGCTTTACTAGAAGCTAGCTAAAATTCAAAATAATGACATTAAAGACTAAAAAAAACAAAAAATAGTGCTTGGCTTAGCTGTCCAGTGCATTTAGTTACTGATATTAAACAGCTTGTTACCACAATATATATATATATATATATATATATGATTAAAAAAGATTGAAACAGTCCAAGCCAATTGGAGTGGCATCCAATACCATATTCACAGTGAGAGAGAATCAAGAAAAATTTCCAAATGCCAATAAACATGAGGAATAAAACCTAGGTCACCCATTAAACCATAGCTTAAAGTAAAAGTAAAATATTAAGATAGTATTCATTAACAATAAAAAGATCAAAAAATCAAATTTAATACTAAACATGTTAACGACTATCCAAAATCAGGGGCGCCCAAATAAACCAAGAAACACAACATTTCGTCATTTCCCAAGCCATACACACAAAACAAAACAAAACAAACAAACACAACCCTTTGATAGACATGGTCAATCTCACAGGAAAACACCCAAAAACCAAACGAAAATTATAGAACCAAGAAGAGGGAAAGAGAGAGAGGGAGAGGGAGAGAGAGCTTCTACAATTCTACAAAACCCACAAATTACAACCAAACAAAACCTAGTACTGGAAATCATAACAAGTGTATATGTATGTATGTGATAAAAAGTTAAAAACCCTTCAAGAAATCCAACAAAAACCACCGACCCAAGAAGCAAAAGAGATAGACAGAGAAAGAGAGAGTTAGAAAAACTTACATTGAAGATGAGGCTCTTGTTGGTAGCTTCCCATGCTAAACCACCTCTGAAATGTAAGGTCCAAACCAACACAAAAACCAGACCCAAAATTGCCAGCACGTGTGCCACAAACGTGAAAGGAATAGCGCTTACACCAAGTACCATGTTTCTCTGAACCAAAAAACTCTATCCCCTCTGTCTCCTAAATCTTTGAAAAGTAGCTATACATGGAAGTGAAAGCAATCTCTTAAGGCTAAATATATTCTGTTGGTGTTCGGGGTCTAGGGTGTACCCCACAACTTCGTGTCTTCTCTTCTACCACTCATTGTTTACTTACCTTTCAATATTTTGCATATATTTCATCTGAGATATTATTGTGCTATTATTACTGTCGACTTTCTGATGTATGGGAGAAACTATATTGTGTTTCTACTCATACCTAAGAATTCAA
Organism: Quercus lobata; assembly: GCF_001633185.2. Taxonomy (NCBI): domain Eukaryota; kingdom Viridiplantae; phylum Streptophyta; class Magnoliopsida; order Fagales; family Fagaceae; genus Quercus; species Quercus lobata. Next base: position 10,384,519 of record NC_044904.1, on the reverse strand, counting down.
TACTTCTTCTAACAAACTTTTCGGGATAATTACAGATTATCCATATTAGATTTAGCCCGAATTTAACTTACTCACCCGTGGTTTCATTTTTTACATTTTACCCACATGTGTTTCACTCCGTTATTACTCCGTAACCTACCTCGCTTTCAGACATTACTCTAACACATTTTTTATCAAAAACAAAACCCAAAACAGATTAAACACTCCTCTCTTCCAAAACACACTCCCATCCACATGAGGTAGATCTACTAATTTGCTTGAAAATCATGAGTACATACAATATGAACATCTTAGCATATCAATAATTATGATAAAGTCAAGAACATCTAAACTGAAAGATGTACCACAAAATTGGCAACTTGCGCAACAACAAAAAGGAAAAAAGAAGTCACTAGTCTCTCTCTTTCCAATTCCCTCAATCTCTCTCTCACTCTCTGCCCTCCATTTTCCATGATCCATGAGCTCCGCCCAACACCGATTATCAAGATATAATCACCAACTTGAGCCGCCACCGCACCACCAAATCCACGATTGGATTTCTCTCTCTATCTCACTCTCTGATCTGGCCTACCATGATTCAAACCCAAGGCTCTAAGGTATTCATATGTTCTTTTATAAAGGCTGACTTGGGGGTTGAATCATGGATTAAGGTATGGGTCTTGAACAAAACCCAAAATCAATTCATAGAAAATCTCACCTTTTTTTTTTTCAAAATGACGATATTGATGTGTTGAATGTTTGATAGTGGGTTATTGGTGGTGATGGGTTTTTTGAATTATGAATTTGGTCAGTGGAAGGTGTTGGATTAAGGTTGAACGTAGTTAGAGAGGTCAAGGTTGCCTTATGGCGGCAGCAAGGGGGGGGGGGGGGTTAATGCTCTCAGCATTGAGATTTTTTTTTTTTTCTTGTGGGTTTGTTGTTTTCCTTTGAAACCTTGGGTTCTTCAAAATTTGGATTTTCTTCGTTGTTTTGTAGGCTGACATTCACAATGAAGGTGATTATGGTGGTCTTCTTGTGTTCTGGATTTGAAAAAATTTTAATTTGAGCCATGTTTAAAGAGATGCATATTCCTAGGTTTAAAATAGCCCATTTCGATCTTGTGGGATGAGAGAGACATAAAATGAGAGTAAAAAAACTTATTTACCCTTCTTTTTTAACAGAGGTGGGTAACAGAGACTAAATGGAAGTAACCTTAGGTGAGTAAAGTGTTAAAAATGAAACCACAGGTGGGTAAGTTAAATTCGGGCTAAACCACAGGTGGGTAATCTGTAATTATCCCAAACTTTTTTTTTGTGTGTTTTTGGCATTTGACACACCAAACACCACTATTCAAGCCTCATGAGGTGTTTCAAATGTGTCAAAATTTTGCAACATGCTACAGTACCGTCTCAAATATGAGATGGTATAGACATCAATGCCAAATTTTTTTATTAATAATATAAGTGGAGGAGATAGGTAACTTTCATATATATATATATATATATATATATAGTGATTATAGTGAACCTAGACACAACTCGGACCGCAAAGACTAGCAGCTTATGTCATCTGTGACGTCATAATTTTTAAAAATGTTGTGGGGGCTTATCAAATGTTAAATCATCAGTTGATTATTTTCTCAAATGTTACAAGAGTGAGATGTGAAAAATTAGTTGGTTTTTTTTATGTATTTGTAATAGGAATGGTAGCGCCTAACAAAGAGCAGATATATGGTGTACCCGGCATATATGCTGGGTCATTCACACACTGGCGGTCCCACAGTACTCGGCATATATGTCGGGTACAACATATAATTTTTGTCTAACAAAATTTTTAAAACCATATAAATAATCATAATTTTTGTTACAACTGTCCAAATAATAAATTGTGAATAATGAAAAAAAAATGACAAGTCTATATAAAAGTTATAAGTAATCAATTACAGTCTGCCACGTTACATAGTTAAATTACTCTCATACTAATGTCTCCTTCAATAGTAACAAGTTTTTTCAAGGGTTTGAACTTTTAAATATTTTAAATCCTCAATCCTCATTTATAGCTGTTGTCATAGTTGTCAAAACGTGAATCATATCGTGAATCGATTTTTAATTTTTTTGCATCATGTATCATATTGTATCGTATATTATAAAATATGCAAAAACTTAATAAAATTTATAAAAAATTATAAATATATATATATATATATATAAGATATATTCATTATAAATTTTGAATATATTCAACTATGCTTATGCAATTGCCATCTCATATTTTCGGTACCTCTACGGTCATTGGTCAATGCGTTGAAAAATAGGAGAAAGATCACGTCGGTTACCCTTCTTCTTGGATAGTTGGAATGACCAAAATGTTACATCATGTTAATTAATTCATGGCATACGTAATTGGCGCATGACAATTCAAAGACTCTCTTTCTCTTTCTCTCTCGAGTGAAGAACTTTATTTGAGAATAAAATTCAACACCGGGGATCAAATCATCAAAGTTATCTTCCTCCCTTACACATCAATAACGATTAAAGATTAAACACATTGAGAGGAACTGATCAGGACGATAGCGATGGGTTGCACTCGCAAGAGGAACAGAAATGCTGTCTGAATTTTTATTTTATTTTTTCTCATTAAAGAAATGTTGTTTGTTCTAGTGCCTTTCTATTTGTATGATTTAAAAAAAATGGTGATATATTTAAAAGATTTTGTTTTCTACTCTTGTAAAAATATGGATAAATTACAAATTACACCTCTAAAGTTCGAGAGTGTTTACCCTATATTTTAGTATAAAAAATGTTAAAGTACAAAATTTTACTATCCTAAATTTTAAAAATTGATTTAACAACGAACATAATTTATAAAAAATTAATCATAATTTTTTTTTTTTTTTTTTTGTAATTAGTGATCCATCATTTTGTAAAACATTCTTAATAAAATTTGTAATATTTCTAAAATTGCTCCACTAGTATACAATGGCTTTTAGTTTGCTTGTGTAGCAAATAATATCCAATGACTAGCACCTTAAGTGCCCATTTGTTTCAGCTTTCAGACGGCAAAAAGCACTTTTTGAAACCAAAATAATAAATCAAGCGTTTGGTAATGTTTCAAAATGTGCTTTCTCAAAAAAGCTGCATTTTGAAATGCAAAGAATTCATCCAAAACGTGCGGACAGGTTTCTTGAGTTTTTGCAAACGCAAAAGCACTTTTGATCAATATTACCGTTGGAAATGCAAGAAATTTCCCAAATTACCCTCATCCCACTAACCACAAAATACACTAAAAACTGAAATGACAAACACAGAAAATAATAGGTGAATCTTCCCGATCTAAAATAAACTCCTTTAGAGATGAGTGAACCTTACCTTTTTTTTATGGAGTTTTCCAGTGATCCTTTCCAGAAAATGATGGTGGAAGTGGTGTTATGGAGTGTGTACCATGGAAGGAGATGAGAGAGTGATAGAGAGGAGTGTTTGTTGTATGAAAAAAAAAAAAAAAAAAAAAGGCCGGCCAAGAGAGTGAGGATTCTTGTGAGATGTGTGGTTGAGAGCATTCTCATTAAGAATGCTAAATTTTAGCATGCTAAATGCTATAAATGTTAAAAAGCACGCTCTATCAAAACTTTTAAATCCTATAAAATTTGCAATTCGGCTACAGTGGACAGCTATCTCTAGCAGCCCACTGTAGCAAGATTGTAAAAAAAAATATATTTGTTTACTCACTTTCCCTCCCACCCGCTTCCCTTTTTGTGCCTATCTCTATTGGTTTTCCCTCTTTTTTTTTTTTTGGGTTCACTCTTTCTCCCACACCTACGCCTCTGCCTCTGCCTCCTCTCCTTTTCTTTTCTTTTTTTTTCTCCCTCAACCCAAGCCGCTCTTCCCTTCCCTCAATCCACGCCGCCAAACCCATCTCCGCTTCACTACTCCCTCTGACCGAACCAACATCACAAACACAGCCTCTTCTTCCTCTGAGTGAACCCATACCGAACCCACTCTTCTCTCCCTAATGTGTTCTGGCGATTTTGTGGGTCTGGGTTTGTGGGTTTGAGTTCATGGGTCTCTGGGTGGGTGGTGACTGAGGTGGGTTGTTGTGGTTGAGGCGTGGGTCTCTGGGTTTGATGCAGGTCACCATGGGTCTTGGGTTTGTGGGTTTTGTTCACCACTCTATCCTCCGCCTCCCTCTCTTCCTCTCACAGTGAGGCTTCTCTCTCTCAAGTTTAGTTTAGTTTACTTTTTTTTTTTTTTTTTTTTTTTTGTGTGGCTATGGGGTCGATTTTTGGATGGATGCTGATTGTGGTGGCAGTGGGTTGGCCATGGGTCTGGGTTTGCTATTGAATGTTGATGGTTTATGGTGGTGGTGACTAATTGGGGTTGCTTGGGCTGAGAAGAAAGTGGTAGAAAGAGAGAGAAAGTGGTAAATTAAAAATAATAATATTTAAATGAAGTTGTAAAAAAAATAGAATGTTTGATGTTTGGTAAATTGTAAAATGGTATTTTAAAATTGATAAAGTAGGATTTTGAAGTGGTAAATGCTAAAATATTTAACATTCTTAATGAGAATGCTATGAGGGGAGTGGGGTAGGTGGGGTCACACATGTGGGTCCTTAAAATATCTGACCTTTTTTTCTTTTCTTTTTTTCTTCTTTACTCTTGAATTGAGCTGGGACGTCACAAAAGGTGTAAAGTTGGCACTCGTGGCTAAGGAAAAACGGAAGGAAAAAGAAAAAGATAAGGGAAATGGGTTGGGTTGGGTGTGGGGCAAGGTGTCAATAAATATATTAAAAGGATAGAATATATTTGAGTAACGGCATTTTACATTATTATGAAAAATTATTGTGAAAATGTAGTGAACATAATACTTTTTGAAAAGAAAAACGTTAAAGCTAAGTCCTTTTTTACAAAATCTTTTATTAAGATAGTCATTTATTATTAACATGAAGTAATTATTATTATTATTATTATTATTAAGAAGAAGTTGATACTAAGTATGAAATAAACTCTTTTATATATATACACATTTTGTCATTTTTGGAAATTTACCACTCAAACCACCACTTTTATAAGTGTTAGCCAAACACTCAACTTTTTCAAAAAGCACTTTTTAGCAGTTCTTACTAAACACTCAATTTTTTCAAAAAATCCAATTTCATACTGTACTTTTTAAAAACCCCACATTTTCAAAAAGCCCCGTTTCAAAAAACTAAACCAAACTCGTGCACGTTTGCTAAGCTAGGTTATCTGGGCAAGTCTCTCCGAGTGGGAACAGGGATCTCCGAGTCGGAACAGGGAACATAAAATCAAGATGCAGTCTGAATATTTTACAAAAAATCAAGAAAAATAATAATAAAATGACAATTAACTAAGTTAACCATTGCATGGACTTTTTGGGATTTCTTTTATGACTGAATTTGGTATAAGTATGGCAAATATTACCGAAAATAAATAAAATATTGCAGTACTCTGTATTATTTAATAAAACTAAACCCCCCCGTAAAAAGCTCAAAGTAATCAAAATTGGCTAACATACTTGAAAGTTATACCTTAAAAAAAAAAAAAAAAAAAAAAAAAAAAAAAAGAGCATACATAATATACTATAATAAAGCCAAATTACTTCATAAATAAACAAAGTAGGTTGAAACTAGTTACTCTCTTCTAAAAAAACTAATTACTTCATTGTTAAAAAAAAAAGAGAGTTAAATTACTTCTATTAGGTAACATTTTACATATATAATATTATAATTTAGCTCTCAGCAGTAGGCAATCAATTATAGGTGCAGTTGGTGTGGAAACTGTGGACACCCAAGAGCATAAGTAAGTGTATTTTGGTAATTGACATGCCTTTTCTAAAAGCATAGCACTATCTTGCCTCAGTCTTAAATTTAATGCCACCACCTCTAATTATATATACCAAATTGTCATTATGCATTGTTTAATCAACATCATCCTCCATCAAATGTTAAACAATAAAGCTAATAAGTAATGAGTAATAACACAATAAAAATCTACAATAAAAAATTTCTAAAATTCTTAAATTAGCTACCTCCTCTTACATTGGACCCCCCAATCTCTAATAAATTAATTTTTAATAATTCATGTATGAAGAGATAAACTAATTTAAAAATATTATGAATTTTTTTATAAGATGATTAAAATTAGATGAGACACATGATAATATAATTTTTAGAAATATGCTTGGGCCCAAAAAAAAAAAAAAGCTTTACCTATGCTATCATATTGCTGGTCTAAATAAATTATATATGATGAAATTGAATATTTTCCAATACAATAAAATTTCATTTATTCAACCTTAGTCCTACTTGGTCATTTCTAATGTAGTTACCAGAAATTCTAGTGTTTATGCCAGCCCCAATTTCATGGAAAAAACTGTTCCTGTAAACCAAAAGCATTTGCATTGTTACAAAAGCAACCTGTTGTTCTTTTGAAAACTAATTAATTCAGGTTGTTGCATTTTGATGTTTTCAAGTAAGATGTTTATTAAGGTTTGATATCTTTAATATGTGGGCAAAGTTAGATCTAGTTTTGCATTGCTAATAATTCTTATTTCTATGTCAGTTGACAATACAGGTTCTTACTGCTGGAGCTTTGCGTTGTATCTGTATTTTTACTCCATTTTTTGCTTTTCAAGCATATGGATACTATAATATATGCCTAGGACGTGACCTACATGAAATGAGGCCCTGGTGCAAAGCAAGAGTACCTCTGCTGTACAATTTTATTCAAAGTCATTATTGGTATGTTCATCTTTAACTAATGCTTGAAGTTCTTAGCTACAAATCCATGAATATAGGTGAAAGATTTTGAATTTTCCTTTTCCTCATTGATAATTGCTTCAAAGCCATCTTAAGGATGAGTGCTTGCTTTGCTTGGTGCATTGCCGTTATTTTTTAAATTTCTTTTAAGTTTATTGATATCGTATTTGTTATAATTTTCTATTGGATGATGCAAGATTTGTACTTGATCCAGAAAATTTTTTATTGGAGTTCCACAATGAAGCTTATCATGTAACTTGTAAGATATTAATTTTTAAAAACAAGAAAGAATTAAAGTAAAGATGCGTGTGTCTAAATTTTGCAAATATTGATTGTTTCTTTTGATGCCAGGGGAGTAGGTTTCTTAAGATATTTTCAATTAAAGCAGTTGCCAAACTTTTTACTCGCATCCCCTATATTGTCTTTGGCGGTTTGTTCAATTATTTACTATGCAAAGTCGAGGCCTGAAGGCGCTTTTTGCTCCCTGGGGTTTCAAGCTTCTATAGAGGAAAAGAATTCTTCAGCTCTGTTTTTTTCTCTAGAGTCAGTTCCAAGATCAAATATAGCTCGCCTGCCAGAGAAATCTTACTCTAAGATACAAGGTATTACTTTCATTGAAATGACAGGGAAGATATGGTACATCATATAATAAATAGTTCTTGCTGAGTGTTTGTAATCATGCACATGAGCTAACTCTTTTTCTTGGGAGGTGTTATGCTCTGTTTGCAGTACAAAAACAAATAACACTTTCAACTAATGATTGCTAATAACAGAAAATCACAACCTTAGACAGAGGAAGCATACGAATATAGTGGATCCCATTGCTCTCCCAATAGAAAATGATCCATTAGCAAAGCTGGGATACTTGTCTCTGTTCTCCCATTTGTTCTGCAGTTGGGATTTATGGCAGCTACAGCATTTTTTGTCATGCATGTGCAGGTAGACTCATTCATCCTATAACTTATGTAATATTCCTTAATCTGTTGAAGATTATACAGTTCGTCAACTTCAGCTTTGTGAAAATTTTGTCACTTTGCCTATTGTATTGGATCATTATTATTTTAAGAATGGAAACGGTAACCCTATTGGTAAGAAGTTGAAGGCGTTTGTGGGCCATGTGGCTTACGATAAAATTTTCATTAGACAGATAGGAATTTTGATATTTACTCCCACCAAGTTTTACTCACCAGTGGGAATTAGCAAATTTATGGAATCAAAGCTAAATTTTTTGTTAGGTAATAAATATTAAGAGGAAAAGAAAAAATGTATCAAAGGATTGCAAAGTCTTGAAGGGATTAAAGCTCCTAAAAGTTAAACTCATTATACAAGTTTTATGAGTTGGGGGGCGGGGAAGGGGTGTACAGTTCCATGAATAGATCATTATTCACATCATTCACCTGCCCTGATATCAATAAGGCCCTGGCTTTGATGAAATTGAACACAATTTTCAAAAGACTTCAGGGTTGAAAAGCTCCTAAAAACTCCTAAAAGTTATCTCACTATGTAAGTTTTTATGTGTCTGGATGTACATGCATTGGAAGGACCTGTATTGGTTAATTTTGAAAAAAAAAAAGAAAAAAAAAAAGCTTCACGAGATCGGTTATGTGGCTCACATTATATTCTTCCATGCACACCTATACAATACATATATATATATATATATATATATATTTATTTATTCTTCCATTCACCCTGATCCAAGTATACAGCTTTTAGAAAATTTGCTGGCTGCTGTTTCTTTGCTTAAGTTTGAAACTCCCCTTCTTAAAATTTACTCATCAAAATATAAACTTTGCTTAAAATGTTCTGCTTTTGGATATAAAAGCAGGGTGTTTCACTCTGGTTTATCAATAGAGCTGTTAAGTAGTACTCTGTTCAGCCTTTTGCCGTTCTCTAGTTTCTTTTCTTTTCCAATTACATTCCTGCTAATTCGAAGAATTTGTGTTAGTTAAAGATGGTTTAAATGTCCCAATACCTTCATGTTTCACTTTATCTGATGATGGATTCCTTTCTTATGTTGTTATTTGATGACTGATTCTTGACAGGTGGCTACACGTTTCCTGTCAGCCAGCCCTCCCCTTTATTGGTTTGCCTCACATTTAATGGTACATCCTGGTTCTAAGAGATGGGCATATCTAATTTGGGCGTACTCTGCCGCGTACATTCTTCTCGGTAGTTTACTCTTTTCAAAATTTTATCCTTTTACATGATAAGCTCCATTGTGGAACCCTTACATGAAAAGCTTCATTGTGGAACTCCAATAAAAAATTTTCTGGATCAAATACAAATCTTGCATCATCCAATAGAAAATTATAACAAACACGATATCAATAAGCTTAAAAGAAATTTAAAAAATAACTGCAATGCACCAAGCAAAGCAAGCACTCATCCTTAAGATGGCTTTGAAGCAATTATCAATGACGAGAAGGAAAATTCAAAATCTTTCACCTATATACATGGATTTGTAGCTAAGAACTTCGAGCATTAGTTAAAGATGAACATACCAATAATGAGTTTGAATAAAATTGTACAGCAAAGGTACTTTTGCTTTGCACCAGGGCCTCATTTCATGTAGTTCATGTCCTAGGCATATATTATAGTATCCATATGCTTGAAAAGCAAAAAATGGAGTGAAAATACAGATACAACGCAAAGCTCCAGCAGTAAGAACCTGTATTGTCAACTGACATAGAAATAAGAATTATTAGCAATGCAAAACTGGATCTAACTTTGCCCACATATTAAAGATATCAAACCTTAAATAAACATCTTACTTGAAAGCATCAAATGCAACAACCTGAATTAATTAGTTTTCAAAAGAACAACAGGTTGCATTTGTAACAATGCAAATGCTTTTGGTTGACAGGAAAAGCTTTTTCCATGAAATTGGAGCAGGCATAAACACTAGATTTTCTGGTAACTACATTGGAAATGACCAAGTAGGACTAAGGTTGAATAAATGAAATTTTATTGTATTGGAAAATATTCAATTTCATTGGATGCATCATATATAATTTATTTAGACCAGCAATACTAAGGGCACGTTTGGTACACTGCAATGATTATTACATAGAAATAATACTAAGTATTACAAGGAATACATTAAGTTGGAATGTAATAAATATTATTGTTCATTAGTTTGGTGACCATTTATGAATAAAATTCTGAATATGTATCCACAATTTAGAGAGTATAAAAAGGTGTAATGAAATCATTTTTAAGTCAAATTTCCTAAAATACACTTATTTTAGGATGTTCAAAATAAAGCTAATAATTAACAACAAGGAAAATTTATTTTCTTTCCTTTTGAAGATGTGGCAACCAATGGCTTTTTAGGAATTTTTTTTTTAAATTATTACTAAGGTAAAGGAATAGATATTCAATATTTTTTATAAGGAATAATTATTCCTCATTTTGAAGAATAGTTATTCATAGGGAATAAATATTCATTGTAATAAAAACATAACCAAACAACCGAATAGTTATATTATAGGAATATCTATTACATTACAGTATCTATTACAATCTACCAAACATGGCCTAAATGATAGCATAGGTAAAGCTTTTTTTTTTGGGGCCCAGGCATATTTCTAAAAAATGTATTATAGTTTTTTTAAAATTTAATGCCCACATATGATAGTTTTTTGGCTAGGTCTCTCATTTCTTGCCTCAGTCTTAAATTTAATGCCACCACCTCTAATTATATATACCAAATTGTCATTATGCATTGTTTAATCAACATCATCCTCCATCAAATGTTAAACAATAAAGCTAATAAGTAATGAGTAACGACACAATAAAAATGTTCTAAAATTCTTAAATTAGCTACCTCCTCTTACATTGGACCCCCCCAATCTCTAATAAATTAATTTTTAATAATTCATGTATGAAGAGATAAACTAATTTAAAAATATCATGAATTTTGTTATAAGAGACAAAAATTAGATGAGACACATGATACAAAATTAGGCATGATTTAGAATTTAATTGGATCTAGACTTTTCAGTTTTTTCACCAAATAATTCACTTGTATTGAGTATATGTGATTAGTTATTTTATTTTATTTTTATTTTATAGTTCATTAATATTATATTCTTAGTATTTTGCACTCATTAACTCGCTTATCACAAAGATTAAAAAACTTAAGTGGATAATTATGGTGCGGTCCCTACATAAATTTAGACACATGGTGCAAAATTGGAACTCTAATTTGACTTTCTCTAAACTTCACATATATATATAGATATATATATATATATATATATATTAGCTTGTAACCCCATGCATATGCATGGATATATTTAAAAGATATACATTAAAATGCATAGTATAATTCTTATATATATAATTTAAATATTATTAATAGTCATTCTTATATTTTTTTTTACCTCTTTAAAAAGTCTTGGAAGAATATTATTAGATAGAAAATGTAAATTATCCATTTTTTAATTTTTTTATGTTCATTAATTTTAGACTTTTTGGTTTTTGTACGCAATAACTCTCTTGGATGGATATTTATGATGTGATCTCACATTTAACTCCAAAATTAAGAAATAAAATCTCTCTATAAAAATAAATAATTTAGGACACATGGCGCAAAATTGGACTTCAATTGTAGAATCTAATTGAATTTTCTCTAAGTTTTGCCTATTAATATATATATATATATATATATATATATAGACTACTATGTAATCCCATGGCGCATGATTTAGAATCTAATTGGATCTAGACTCTTCGGTTTTTTCACCCAATAATTCACTTGCCACAAAAAATGAAAAAAATTAAATGGACACGTGGTGCATAATTGGATTCCAATTGAAATCTAATTTCAAATCTAATTAAATTTAGACTCTTCGATTTTATACTCAATAATTCACTTGACACAAAAATTAACAATTAGATAGGATACGTGGTGCAAAATTGATAATCCAATTGAAATCTAATTAGATTTTCTTTAAGTTTTGGTTATATATATATAGACACACACATATACACAACATTGGTACTATTTTCATTAACCAAATCCTATGCATAATTTGATTAATTAATTACTCAACTTAAAATGGGTTAGGGTCTGCTTGGGATCCGCTTATTTTACTGAAACTGAAAACTTTTTGCTGAAAGTACTGTAATAGTACAGTGGAACTCATGAATAGTACCAAAAAATGCAATGGAACCCATGAAAAGTAGCAAAAATAAGCTGAATAGTAAAATAAGCTAACTTTTTAATTGGCAGCCAAACGCACACTAAATTTGCTTATCCGGAGTCTAAACAAACTAACATATGCCATATGGTATAGGGGCATTGAACACCAAATTTTGCTTATAATTTTTTTTTAATATATTCAAATTGCAATTATATAACTCTTTTCTTTAGTGTATTATCAATTTCATATATAATATGCCTGATGAAAAATAAATGATTATTCATTACCCACAATTTACCATCTTATAACAAGTTATTAAAAAAAAAAATTGCTTGGAACCAAAAACCTACATGTTGTATAACAAATTAGCTATTGCCTTATTAATAGTCTTACAAGGTGATGATACTTGGGACCAAAAACCTAACCCATATATATATATATATATATATATATATATATATATATATATATATATTTTTTTTTTTTTGAGGATAAGATTATAGACCAGGGAAGAAGGTATGTACATCATGAATACACATTAACACTATTTATTTTGTATTTAATTTTTTATTCTTTTTCTTTATATATATCGAGGATAAAGACAGAGAGTGGATGATAATTGTCGTGTGTAAAGAAGAAGAAAAATCAAGAAAATTTGATATTTTAATTAGATTCTTATATTAAAATATAAATAAAGTTTTGCCCTGGTTGAGTGAGTGCCCTTTATAAATTTTTTTTTTTTTTTTTTAACAAATTTGAGTGCCATTATAAAGTAAATAATAATTAGTAGGTTTTTGACAGTTTTTAGACCCCTTAAACAATTGATTAAACCTAGGTAATTAGCCAAGTTGTTACTTAGTCCAATTAAACAAGTCTAGGTTATCACAATAATAAAGATTAAATCATGCAGAGCAGCGGAAAATAAATAACACAAGATATGATCACCCAGGAAACCAAACCGGTAAAAACCTGGGGAGGATTTAACCTAGCTATCCTCAAGGTAAACTTAAATCCACTATCTTGAAAGAATCGAAATTCATACAATAAGACTTACAAGCCCCCACGCTCGACTTCTTATTGCTACCAACCAGTAGAACTTACTGACACGACCACGTGCAAGCTCCGAATCCACGGACTCCTTCTTTCTTGGATTCCCACCAGCTACAAACACACCCGCTTGTGTAGTCTTTAAGCTTTAATGGCAGCAACTGAATTGATCATCAATGTGTAGAAAATATCTCCTCCTTGAAAACCCTAAGTTTGTGTAAAGGAAAACTCCTCTAGATCACACAAGAGATTTACACAAACCGCAAAATATGAGCAACACTAAAACGTGGTTAGGGTTTGCCTTTTATACTTAGGACAAATAAGAAACCCTAAAAACGTTTTAAAACAAATAGAGCTGAGTTGGACAAATCTGCAGAAAAGCAATCTGCCCGAGCTTCGATCGGTCAAGCCTAAGTTTCGATCGATCGAGCCAGGCCGAAAGCCACAGTGCTTCCTATTTTAAACTCGATTCCAACTTTACATTGACATACAACTTTGAGCTAGTTTTAAACACTTCTAAACACATTGTTTTGATCATGGTTTGCCAACAATACACATTAGAGTTCTAAATACATAAAATCCTAAACTTTAGAACCTAACAGTTTTAATTATCTTAACCGGTAAAGTCTCTGATGATTGAATAAGAAATATAGGGTTCAATCTCCACCTACACTAAAAACTGATTGATATCTTGGTTTAATAATAAAGTACTATCATGACAAACGAATCCCATATATTGAAACTCTGTTCAAAAATAAAACTAAAAAGTAAATAACAATGAAGGAGTAACAAGAAAACAATTGTGAGAGTTACTTTTTTAATTTATAAACCAAAGCTTCCAGTTCTACTCTACAGTTACAGTCTACCTGCGGCCTGCCTCACTACATGGGCCATTCTCAATTAAATTATTTTGTCTTCTTTTATTTTTTTGGCATCATTTATTTACTTGAACTTTATCCAAAAGAGGAAAAAAAAATCTATATGAACTTTCAAATACTTTAGGCTTTCAACCATTGATCGACGAAGTCAAGGTAATATTCTTCATTCATTTATAAGCTTTTATTTTTATAATTTTATTATATTATTTATAAATTATAATATGATTTTATTTAATTTTGGAATTTATTTCTTTGTGCAATTAGAATTTATTACTTGTTGGGTTACTTCAAAATTGTAATGTAAACTTCAACTTGTAATTTATAAGAATAGATGACTTAATAGCATTTATCTATATAATATAATTATTTCATTTTCACATATTATTGAAACAAATTTAACCATATAAATATTTACTAGAAATGTTTTAATTTATTTTGAACTCCTATGAGATATGTAATTTGGACTATACGATTTGGATATTGGATAATTTACACAAATAATCCATTTAGCTATTGAAATTTTCCAAATTTATGTCTTGTCATGTATTTGTATAGTTATAATTTAGTTGAATGACCTATTTTTATTTTATTTTTTCAATTTATAAATACATTAATTAGTTAATTAATAAATTTACAGATCAACAAATAAATCACGGGTTGAACCAATGAACCAATAAACTAGTTTTTGAACTGGGTCAATCATTGGTTCAGTTTTGATAACTGTGGTTAGAAGTTTGAAGCCACAATAAGAACTCAATTGAGAAGTTTTTTTTTTTTTTTTTTTCCTTGAATGACATAATTAAGTAATGCTCTCCTATCTTACAGAGCATTCACATATAAATTCATGATTAGACCTACTTTTCACGTGACAATGAGTATTTACTCTCAAGAGTAATGACATGATTTTTTATTTCAAGAGTTATAGTTTTCAATTTGTATTCAAGTACTTGATAATTTTTCATTAAAAAAAAAAAAAAAAAAAAAAAAAGAAGAGTAATTGATCGATTATTAAAAACTCATTCTAAGACACATTCCTTGGTGTCTTCTTCTTCTTCTTCTTCTTCTTCTTCCTCCTCCTGGATGTCACGAGCTTACTTGTATATTAAGAAAATAAAGGAAATGACAAATCTGCACTTTTTTGCGTGTAATTGTCGACTGCCTCTCCCAGCTTCAATTACTTCAATAGATGTGATGATGCCACATGAAGCAAATAAAGTGGCTCACTGTAGCATCTTGCAAACTATGATTTGATCCCAGTTTCTAAGCTAAGACTCATTTGTTTCTAAGCTCTGATTTACAGGCTTACAACTGATTGGTTCATAAGCTCACCGGAGCAAAAAAAACTTGTTCCCTTTGGTCGATTGTGTGCAGTGTAGGGGGTTATTGTGAGGCCCACCACATAAGACAGCATGCCCAAAAGTTGGTGATAGAGGTGCCGTCATTTTAGTGCAAGAGTTAGGTGCAACAAACTACATTGGATTTTGTTTTTGTCAAGGGTGCAAAATATTTCTAGAAGGATCAATTCAAGCTTTCTAAATTTTATATTGGAAACCAGTCATATTTACTTGCTAAACACTTAAATCTCAATATTACTATACATAGTGAAATGGTAGGATTGCCTAGTCATTTTACAATGACAACGAAAAGAAACCTAATAATTGTACAAGATAAGTTATACACACCATTTATAAGGACATCAACCTAGGATAACTTCAGAACTTGTGCACCACTTTGAGCAGCCATTGACACCATATTTTAGTACCCACCATGGCTAGAATGCTTCCCCTTTCAATCCCAAAACTCTTCATTTTCTCTCTTCTCTCTTCCTTTTCCGTAATTCTGGCCACCGGAGAAGATCACGGTTATGTTAGAACCCTAGACAGGAAGCTCATTGGGCTCAAAAAAGAGAAATATAGCCATATTCACTTCTATTGGCATGACACTGTTAGTGGCCGTAACGCTACTGCAATTCAAATAGTGCCACCGGCCTCCAACTTCAACGCAACATTCTTTGGTGCAACATACATGATCGATGATCAAATGACTGCAGGACCTGAATTGAGCTCAAAATTGATAGGAAGGGCTCAAGGGTTTTATTCATTGTCGTCACAAGAAGAAGTTATTCTATTAATGGCTATGAACTTTGCATTCATTGAAGGCAAGTATAATGGTAGCACGATTACTGTGCTAGGGAGGAATTCGGTTTTCACAAAGGTGAGAGAGATGCCTGTGATTGGAGGCAGCGGGCTTTTCAGATTTGCTAGGGGTTATGTTCAAGCCAAGACTTACACGTTCAATTCCACAACAATGGATGCCATAGTTGAGTATAATGTCTATGTGTTGCATTATTAATTCTCATTAACTCTTTGTGCTCTCTGCCTCTAGTTTTTACTTGCTGTTGTGGCAAGAATAATAGCTATCACTCACTCAAATAAAAAAAGGTAAAAAGAAGATGAAGATATGAATAATATAGAGCTTGGGTTCGCTTATGCTATACAATATAAATTTTTATGTTTTATTTTTCTCTGAATATACAATATAAAATAAAATAAATTAAGAAAAGTGTTATTGCAAGCTTAGCAGGCCTAGCTTCTAACTTTTTCCTCCAAAATTTAAGGGGACTAGGTTGCTTACTCTGAGTACAAGTTTGGGCTTTAAAATTTGCATGGCCCCAATTAGCTCTAATATGTCCAACATTCCCCTTTGTCTCATAGCTTATTTATTTATTTGGGTTGGGTCTTCAAGCTTAATAATGCATCATTTTGTAAAAACTTATACAATAAAATTTATGTTATCCCTATAATCACTCAATTTTCAATCCCCAAAATTTTTTTTAGTTGTTATGCATATTAATTTAGTGGGTGAAAAGTAGTTTAGTTAACAAATTCATTTGTTATTATAAATGACCTGGAATCTAATCCCAGGGGTGTTCATAAACTTGTTATAGGTTTAGAATAGGGCACAAGTGGGTTTGATTTAAAATTAAACTCCAACCACTAGGTTATGCTTGGGTGCTGATTCACTTACGTAGAAAAGAAATATATCTGAAGTAAACTTAACAGAATTCTATCCTACTAAATTAATAAATTTTCATTATTGCTTCTATTTTATACTATAATAAATATTCATAATATTTTATTAGATTATATATTTTAATTAGCCATCTCTAAAAGAGAATATAAAAAAATTATAATTAAAATCCTTCAAAAGATATTCAACTTTTATACTCTAAGATTAATCATAACTTTTAATTTTTTTTCATGCTTTATTATTTTATTTTTATAAAATTTCTTATTTAATTTGTAAAAATAAGCTTGAAAATCATTAAATTCCCTTATATATAGTTTAACTTTATAAATTTAATATCTATATTTGTGTTTAAATTAATTACTAAAATAATTATGACATTATCGCGGTTCACCCTTGGTCAAACTCCAATCCAACCTTAAAAACTTTGAACCTCTCTTTTTATTAGTTCTTTGAGCAGTTTGAGTTTGAAAACCATGGTTAGGAAGAGAAGATCATACCTAGCTCGATCTTTTGCTTAATTACCGATAGGGATTTCTTTGATCTAAGTCAAGAATGGTAAATCTATGTGCATACAATAATAGTGGCTTCATTTATTGTACCAGACTTAGACAAAGGGGGAAAAACAAGCAAATCTGTTTAAAAATATGACAAATAGAGGGTTTTGCCAAAGAGCAAGACTTAGGTATAGTACTTAGATGCTATTTCTTAGGTTCATATTTTAAGATTTTGCCATTTGGATTTTTTCTTATTGAATGAAAGTGTTTTTTTTTAGTTAAATAGCCATATGGCTGAATTTTAAGGGAGAAATCTAAGGAATAGCACCTAAAGTACTGTACTTAAGTTTTGTCCTTTGCCAAAATACATGTTTCATTGAAAGGGAATTTGAGCTTAGAAAAATATTGGGTTTTGAGACCTTTTGGATGGATTGTCCATTTTAGGATTTTTAGTTCTTCGATCCTGCCATTTGTTTCATTTCTTGATCATTTATGTTGGCAAATTTTTGTGAGTTACTTCTTTGAATATTTTTGGCACAAAAGTTATATAATGGGATTTGAATCAAAGATCTTTGAATACATGAGGAAATGATGAGTTGTTTCTGCCAACGAGAATGGTTTAGTTGGAAAGGCTTGGGCATTTTGTCTAACCCACCTAAATTCGAGTCCCGCTACTAGCAGTCCTTCGTTGATGGACATCCATAAGAGTTTACATGTAGGTCTTAACCTGAGCACCTTGTCCCAGGGCTGGCATAACTTGGCTAACTCCTATTTTCTTTTACCAAAAAAAAAAAAAAAAAAAAAAATGATGAGCTGCTTCTAATTCGGTTCCCAAAAATGTGCAGGAAGTTTTTTTTTTTTTTTTTTTTTGGGTACCGTAAGTCCGTAACTAAATTTCCATAATCCAATTACCTATGCAACATTTGATCACCCATCCATAAACAAGGCATCCTTCTCTTTACAAGGTTTGTTCAAGTGGTGAGTTGATGCCCAACTTGAATTCAATCGACCTATGATTACTTCTATCGAATCATGTCTACATCAAAAGGAAATATGCTTAAAAAGAAATGAGAATTAAAAATATATATATATATATATATATATTTATATATATATATATATATATGAAAGAAAGAAGATCATTAGCTTGGAATATAATTACAAGTAAACTTTTTATGGATTAAAATAAACAAATCACCTTTTATTAGCTCCAATGGACCTCCAATAAAAATAAAATAATTAATCTATCATGGAGATGGACTATGAAGGTGCAATGAAGATGAAGTAAAGATGAAGTTTTCCTTCCCTCCAAAGGACGGAAAGGAAATGCATCAATGTAATACAAAAAGAAATAAACTAACATCACATTCACTCCTCGTGATAATAGTATATGCTCTAGATGGTTCCATACATGTGACTAGCTATCAATAATCATGAAAGACAATTCAGAATCGCAGGCACACGCAGTGGACCCCTAACTAACAACTAACAACTCACAAGTCACAACTCATCATGACATCTCATATGGAGCAAAAACCAAAAGAGGTGTCTTTTCTTCCTTCCTTCCCAAGCTAGGCCGCCCCTCCCAGTCCAACTGTTGTCTATATATTATGGTCTTCTATTCTCTAATAGCCTCCACAGCCCCCACCAAGAATGACAACAGCGAAAAGTCTCAAGCCACCGAATTATTCTCCAGTTTTTTTCACACCCATATATCCTTTTGTATTTGTGTTAAGTGGATCAGTTGATTATTTTCTAAAATGTTACAAGAGTGAGATGTGAAAAATTCGGCGATTTTTTTATGTATTTGTAATAGGAATGATATATAGCGCACTAACAAAAGTTTTAAAATCATATAAAAAATCACAATTTTTGTTACAACTGTTCAAATAACAAATTGTGAATAATGAAAAAAAAAAAATGAGAAGTTTATATAAAAGTTACAAGTAATCAGTTACAGTCTGCCACGTAAAATAGTTAAATTACTCGCATACTAATGTCTCCTTCAATAGTAACAAGCTTTTTCAAGGGTTTGAACTTTTAAATATTTTAAATCCTCAATCCTCATTTATAGCTGTTGTGTTATTGGGGCTCTTTTAGAGAAAAAAATTTAGCTGAATAAGTTAATAAATTTAAACTATTTCAAATGGATGGTTACCCTATCACCAAGAGCGGTGGTATGGTTTATATATATTGTTTGACACTTCGCACATATTAAATTTCTTTATGAAAATTATTCCAAAATCGTTAAATCAAAAAGTCCTGTGTTCAAATCACATTCTTTGAAAAGTATGTGATTCAAAGAATGTGATTTGAACATAATTTTCAAAAAGAAAATGGTAAATTGATTGCCATATGAAACATATTAAGTTTTATGAACTAAATATAAGTATAATAAAATCTCATACATAGTAAAATTTAACAAATTAAGATTTACCAAAAAAATAGGTGCGCCTAGGGAATGCAATCTAGGCCCTTTTGTTCTAAGCTTTACCAAAAAATGATGGCTTCTGGATATACTAAAGCTTCCTATATATCAAATAATATTGATACCTGGCCCCCTCTTTCTACCAAAATAAAGGCCTTACAAAAAAATAGAAATAAACCAGTCTTTAGAGTATTTTAGCACATTTAAAATTTATATTCTAAACCGACTTTTTAGAACATATCAAACCTTAAAAATTGGCAAACATGATTCACAAGACTTAATTAAAGAATTAA
Organism: Quercus lobata; assembly: GCF_001633185.2. NCBI lineage: Eukaryota > Viridiplantae > Streptophyta > Magnoliopsida > Fagales > Fagaceae > Quercus > Quercus lobata. The sequence continues at coordinate 10,364,448 of NC_044904.1, read as the reverse complement.
AACTTTTTCATCATATTTTTATAATTTATTGCTATAACAAACATATGGGTCTAACACTAGTCACTATTTTATTATCTGTCATTGGCAAATTTACCATCTTGTGAGAAATTCTTGTCCAGAAACTTCTTCCAACAATTAAAGCCAAGTCTACCGAGGGGGCGGGTGGGTCATTCCACACAAACGTTGACGAAAAAGACTGACTTGTATAGTCTTAATAACACACCTTTGTTTTTCAACATTTGCATAAAAAAAGTCGTTCCTTCAAATTACGTGTCATATCGGGGTTGGCCAATGTAAAGAGTAAGGCCTTTGTTCACTTCATAAATACAGACATCAGCCAACTCCAATTTATGTACCACCATTGAGAGCATAGTACCATCATTGTGTTCCAATGGCTAAAATTCTTCCTATCTTGGCTTCCCTATCCACCATCTTCTTCCTCATCCTTTCCCTCTCCACAGTTTTGGCCATCGGAGAAGATCATGGCTTTGGAAGAAGCCTAGATAGGAAGCTCCTTGGGTACAAGAAAGAGAAGCTTAGCCACTTTCAGTTCTATTGGCATGACATCCTTAGCGGTCGCAATCCCTCATCAGTCCCAGTCATAAAACCACCCCAAAACACATCAACCTTTGGTTTTTTAACCATGATTGATAACCCTTTAACCTTAGGACCAAATATGAGCTCCAAACTGGTGGGTAAAGCACAAGGGTTTTATGCAGGTGCTTCACAAGAAGAGGTGAGTCTATTAATGGTAATGAACTTTGCATTCATTGAAGGTAAATATAATGGAAGCACAATCACTGTGCTAGGCAGGAACCCAGTGTTCCACAGCGTGAGAGAGATGCCAGTTATTGGAGGCAGTGGGCTTTTCAGGTTTTCTAGGGGTTATGCTCAGGCCAAGACTCATACTTTTGATCCCAAGACAGGAGATGCCGTTGTTGAGTACAATGTCTATGTGTTGCATTATTGATGTGTTCTTGATCTTTCTGTTGTTAACTTTATTCCTCTTGTGATTCTCTCTTTTTTGAGGTGTAGATTTCAAGTATGTTGGCCACTTGGATTACTTTAAGCTAAGTGGGGTTGGTTAGCGGTTTCTTACTTTCTTTTGTTCAATAATATAGGGCAATATAATGTTTATTTTCTGTAATTTTTGTCCTACGTTCATGCCAAATTCAGTCAAGTAAGAAATCCGAAAAGTCCATGTAATGATTAACTTACTATTTAATAGACATTTTGTTATTATTTTTCTTAATTTTTTGGTTATGTATATTTTTATACATAATTATGATTTGTTAATGGCTCAAACCCTTTCTACTTAGACCCCCAAATATTTAATATATATAGAAAAATGTGAATTAAAATATAAGACTCTTTACTAATTAAATATTTCAATAATACTACAAATATAACTGATAATACAACTTTGTAAGTGAACTCATCATTTTTCATTAACTGATAATACAATTTTGTAAGTGAATTCATCACTTTTCATTATCATTTACTTTGGAACACAAAATATATATAGGGCAAAATTTAAGTATAATACTTAGATGCTATTCTTTAGATATTCCTCTTAAAATTCTGCCATTCGAATTTTTTTTCATGAAAATATATTTTTCAGTTAACTAATCCCCACATATACATATGTATATTCAGACTCCATAACAGAAGTGACGGTGTGGTAACTGTTTGCTTTAAAAGAAACAGCCTATCATTGGCTAATTTGCCTATAACCCGCCGTACAATGTAAAGATACCATCTAAGAATTTAGTTTTACTTATTTAGCTTTTATTGTAATTTAATTGATTTATTTTTTGTTTGTTTATGAAGTTTGAATAGTAGTATTGTTGAATTGTCATTTTCAATGTCATTTTTTATGTTGAGTGTGCATAATTTGAATTGATATAGTCGATTCTATATTAATCATTATCCATAATCTGAATTGAATTCTCACATTTTTAAAATTTTCCCCTCAACCGAAATTTTCAATCCCCAAAACACAAACAATTATGAAAAAAAAAAAAAAAAAAACTATGTGACCTTTCTTTTGCAATTGGATTTATGTGTACCTCTTAAGGATTGGATCAAATTAAATTTTGATGCTGTCATTAGAGATGACAAATTTTCAATAGTAGTGGTGAGAAGGAATGAGAATGGGAATATCATAATGGCATAGAAAGAACAAACGGATCCAAGTAGCCCCTTGCTAGGATAAGCAAAAGCTGCTCTATGTGTAGTCAGGAGAGCAGTAGCTGAAGGATTTATAAACATGACTCTGGAAAGTGATGCTTGGAATGTGGTTGAACTTTTAGGCAATCCAGATCTCAGACCCCAATAGAGTATATCTGCTATTTTTTATGATACTTTTTGGTTCTTGTAAAATCTTGTAATTCTGTCTCATTTTCTATTCTGTCTCATTTTCAGTTGGCTTAAACTAGATTTGTAAGTTCTTTTCCAATAGTAAATTGCCTTATTGGGTTAGGAGTGCCTCTATAATGGTTTTTTCTTTGGAGTCATTTTTCACATCATTGTATCGTTGTATTCATAGCATTATGCTAATTGCTTTTTGATTTGGTAACTTACTAATTAGTGGTGCATTAATTGTGAAAACTATGATCACATAATTGGTTAATTGGTACTTAATTAATAAATCCACTTCATAATTAAGTAAGTGATCATCCTTTTCATCTTTTTTTCCTTGGCATAGTTTTGACTTTTGCCATTGAAGAAAATCTTGACATTGTGAACCCTAAACTTAAATGGCTTAAGAAATTAAGAAAAGCTTAGCCATTTAGCTTATATATTATTGGCATGACATTTTTATAATGATGCCATGTTGTTAGAGTCTCATATGATGTCTTCCTTCGTTTCCATCCAGCTCAACAATCCCATATTCCCACCCAACTAGCCACCCACCAACTCATTACTCATAATCATATCATGAGATGTCAAGAATGTGGTTTGACAAAGATATGCTAATGGTCTACTTTAATTGCAAAAACTTTTATTTTTTTATTTTTAACAATAGGTTTAGGATCATCGTTTCTAAATTTCACTTATTTATTTGCTCCATTATTTTTACTTGAGTAGAAAACAAAATCTTTTAAATATGTCCTCATTCGAGTGCCCATCGCTATCTTCCTGATCAGTTTCTCTCAATGTGTTTCACTATTGATGTGTGGGGGAGGAAGATGACATTGATGATTTGATCCCTGGGGTTGAATTTTATTCTCAAATAAACTTATTCTTCGCTCAATAGAGAGAGAAAGAGAGTCTTTGAATTCTCATGCACCAATTACATATGCCATGTATTAACTACATGATGGAACACTTTGGTCATTTCAAGGGTCCGTTTGGATTGAATTTATTGTTGCTGAAACTGAAAACTGAAAACACTGTAGCAAAATAATTTTTAAATGTGTGAATAGTACCGTGGGACCCATTTTTAATATTTTTTAGTATGTGAACAGTGCTGTGAACAGTAATAAATAGTGTATGAACAGTAATTTTTGTCCTGCACAGTAAACCCATGTGAGGTTACTGTTCACGTGCAAGGAAAAAAAAATATATATATATAGTGGAAAACGTGAAACGTAGAAACGCAGACTCAGTTCCTAAACACATACCAAGAAGAAGGGTAACCGACGTGATATTCTCCTATTTTTCAACACATTGACCAAGACCATAGAGCTAGAGGTACCAAAAATATGAGGTTGCAAACTTCCAATTGCATTGTGTGGTTGGTACTTGGTATTGGTAAGTAAAGTATTCATGGAAATAGACTTCCAAAATCTATTGAACTTAAAAGGAGGATTGGAGAAGAGCATGGGCTTTATATAAAAAGCCTATCACAAGTTACTTGGCTTCAACAACAAAAAGCTTCAGCTCCTCATGCTTCTATTGGCAAAAGTGTAAATCATGTGTGGCCCGTGATCTCACTCTGTCCAAATCGTGCCATCCTCCAATACATCATCAGCAACAGCCTTTGATTGATAACCCATCAACCTTTAGGAAGAGCACAATTTGCTTTATGCATCCGAATTACAACAAGAAATTGGTCTAACCCTTAATTGATTACCAACCCTTGCATTCTTTGAAGGATATTATATAATGTTAGCAAAATTAAGTTTTCATCAACGTGAGGGAGACCTCGGTTATCTAAGGCAATGAACCATTCAAGTTTGTTATGTAGGTTACACTAAGAATTAGGTTTAAATAAAATTGAGAAAGTATATTTTACCATTAAAATTTTATTTATTATATTAATATATATATATATTTATATTTATATATATATATATGTCTTTTTTCATTTAAATAACGTAGTACAAACAACTTAGTAAAACTTTTTTTTTTTTCTATTTTTGGTAAAAAGGAACTTATATAAAAGAAACTAAAGAACAAAGGTCAAAGCCACTAAATTACAACGTCTATTACGATACAAATCCAAATAATCAAAATGCAGCAGGAGAATAACAATTGGGAGGAGAAACAAAACGAAAATAAGAATCGAAAGAGACTCCCAATTCCTCTGTAGCAGTGAAACAATCTAGTATGAGAGATTTAATTTGCACCAAAAGGTCCCTACAATCATCAACAAGGGCAGAAAGATCCCCAAATAAATAAAAATTACTAGAAACTAGGAAAATAACAGCAGTTGCATCAAGCTCCACTTCAACTGCCACAAGCTGAAGCTCAATGCTAAAAAATAATAATAACCCCTCTCTTAAGGCCCATAATTCAACTGCCCTTCCCAATTTCTAATAGGTCCTCCACATCCAGCTAATTTGGCGCTGCCTGTAACTTAAAGCCAAGTCTTCCAAGGGGAGGGCGGGTCATACCACATAAAGGTTGACGAAAAAAGAATTATACACTTGTTTTTCAAAATGTGGATGACAAAAGTCCTCCATACAAATTACGTGTCATATTGGGGTTGGTCAGTGTAAAGACTAAGGCCTTTGTTCACTTTATAAATAGAGACATTAACCAAGTCCAATTTTTGTTTACCAACGTTAAGTTCCAATGGCTTCCCAATTCACCGTCTTCTTCCTCATCCTTTCGCTCTCCACAGTTTTGGTCATTGGAGAAGATCATGGCTTTGGAAGAATCCTAGACAGGAAGCTCCTTGGGTTAAAGGAAGAAAAGATAAGCCACTTTCAGTTCTATTGGCATGACATAGTTAGTGGTCGCAATCCCACTTCAGTCCCAGTTGTAAGACCACCCCAAAACACATCAACCTTTGGTTTTGTAAGCATGATCGATGACCCTTTAACCTTAGGACCAAAAGTGAGCTCCAAATTGGTGGGAAGGGCGCAAGGGTTCTATGCCTCTGCTTCACAACAAGAAATGAGTCTATTAATGGTGATGAACTTTGCATTCATTGAAGGCAAATATAATAGTAGCACAATTACTGTGCTAGGGAGGGACTCAGTGTTCGACAGCATGAGAGAGATGCCAGTTATTGGAGGCAGTGGGCTTTTCAGGTTTTCTAGGGGTTATGCTCAGGCTAGGACTCATACTTTTGATCCCAAGACTAAAAATGCCATTGTTGAGTACAATGTCTATGTGTTGCACTATTGATGTTCTTGAACCTTTGTTGTGAACTTCAATCTCTTGTGAATTGTGATGCTCTTTTCTGAGGTGTAGATTTCATATATGTTGGCCACTATGGTTTCTCTTGTTCAATAACAATAATAGAGAAATATTTTGTTTAGTTTCAGTAATTTTTGCCACACTTTCATACCAGTTTATTGCTTTAGTCAAAAAAGAAATCCCAAAAACTTAAAAGAGTTAGTGCCCATTGAGCCTATAAATAGACTCATTCAGACCCAATCCAAGTTACTGCAAAAATACACTAAAAAAATTGAGATGTTCTTGGCAAGAAAGGGTGTTCTTTCTGGTGAAGTTTTGGGCTTGAACACTTTGTGCAGAGGTCGTTCTAGCCATACGACACTTGTTGGGCTGTTGTATCCTGGGTAGACAAGTCAAACTTCCAAATTATTGTAGCAGAATTGAGATCCGAAGGCATAAAGATTGGAGACAATTTGATGGTAGCTGGCATAATTGATAAACTACTACAATCTTGGAAAGAGTTCCAAAAGACTTTGCGGCACAAACAAAATGAGACATCCTTGGAGACTTTGATCACACGCATCCGTGTGGAGGAGGAGGCTAGAGGACAAGATGCACTCATGACACAAGAGAGCAATGGTAATTCCACTACAAAGGTAAACCTTATTTCAGCCAATAATAATATGCCCAAAAATCGTTTTCCTAGAAATGGTCAATTGAAGCCTAAAAAGAGAGCCTTTAAAAATAATGATAAACCTCAAGGAATGGGAAACCTGAATAAAAATTACAATAAGAACCAAGGACACCCTTCACAAGATCAATTTAATAGATCCTGTTTTGTCTGTGGCAAGAGTGGGCAAATTGATCGATTTTGCAAATTTCAGAAATGTGAATCTGTCCTACAAGCTAACGTAACCGAAGAGCCTTTAGTGGCTATGATTACAGACATCAATATGGTGCAATATGTTGAAGGGTGGTGGGCAGATTCTAGTGCTAATAGGCACGTCTGTTATGATAAAAATTGGTTCAAGTTATACACTCCTTTTGAAGAAAAAAAAACCGTTATGCTTGGTGACTTTAGCAAAACTAAGGTTCTTGGTAGTGGTGAGGTTGAATTGAAATTCACTTCTAGACGTGTGCTAACATTGAAAGATGTACTTTACACTCCGTCCATGAGGAAGAATTTGATGTCAAGTTTTTTGCTTAACAAGGCTAGCTTTAAGCAAACTATGGAATCTGATAATTATATAATCACTAAAAATGGATTATTTGTGGGCAAGGGTTATGCTTGTGATGGAATGTTTAAATTGAATGTTGAGAATAATAAAGCATCTACTGGTTCAGTTTATATGCTTTCTTCTATTAATTTTTGGCATGCTCCTTTGTGTCATGTAAATAGTAGATATGTGGAAATCATGAGTAGTTTAGGATTAATTCAAAAACTGTCAAAAGATTTTGAAAAATGTGAAACTTGTAATCAAGCTAAGATTACAAAAAAGCTTCATAAAAGTGTTGTAAGAAATACCGATTTGCTTGAGTTAATTCATTCCAATTTATGTGAATTTGAGGGAGTTTTAACTCGTAGAGGAAATAGATATATTATCACTTTTATTGATGATTTCTCAAAATATACAACTATTTATTTATTGAAAAATAAAAGTGATGCTTTTGAAAAATTTCAAGATATTTTAAAAGAAGTTGAAAATCAATTCGGTAGAAAAATAAAAAGCATAAGAAGTGATAGAGGTCGTGAGTATGGATCAAGTGCATTCAACTCATTTGTTCAGTCTTTGGGAATTATCCATGAAACTACTGCACCATATTCACCTGCTTCTAATTGTGCAGCTGAAAGAAAAAATAGAACTTTAATTGAGTTAACAAATGCCATGTTAATTGAATCTGGTGTACCTTTACATTTTTGGGGTGAAGCTATTTTAACTGCATGTCATGTTTTGAATAGGATGCCACGTAAAAAGTCACATACCACACCTTTTGAGATGTGGAAAGGACATAAGCCAAATTTGGGATAGTTGAGAGTATGGGGTTGTCTTGCTTATGTAAGGCTAACTGACCCTAAAATACCTAAATTAAGTATAAGAACTACTACCTATGCTTTTCTTGGTTATGTGATTAATAGTGCAGCTTATAGATTTTTTGATCTTGAAAAAAAAAATTTTGAATCTGGTGATGCAATTTTTCATGAAGAAAAATTTCTTTTTAAATTGAAAAATAATGGAGGTGAAGAAAATATTTTGTCACAACCTAGTTCTTCTGCTTCACATTTACAAAATTAAGAAAATTTTGAAGGAACCTAGAAGGAATAAAAGAGCTAAAGTTGAAAAGGATTTTGGTCCTGATTATTATGTTTTCAACATTGAGGAAAATTCCCAAAATTTAAAAGAAGTTTTAACATCACCTGATGCTATATTTTGGAAAGAGGCTATAAATGATGAGATGGAATCTCTAATTTCTAATAGAACTTGGAAATTAGTAGATCTTCCACTGGGTTGTAAGACCATAGGTTGTAAATGGGTCCTTTGAAAAAAGTTGAAATCGGATGGATCAATAGATAAGTTTAAAGTTAAACTTGTTGCAAAAGGCTTTAAACAAAAAGCCGATTTTGATTTCTTTGATACATTTTCTCCGATAACAAGAATTACATCTGTAAGGACACGGTTCCTTTGCGGCCCATTAACATTTTTGGGCTCACACACGAAAGATCCCTCACAATATGATTTGTAGAGAGTGGGCTTGAAAAGCTTGGGTTTGGTCGCGGGGCGATGTTCCGATCCTGATTTTGGAGGGATTCCTATAGGAAAAGGAGTTGGGCTTGAACATTTAAGCCCTAAGGCGTCGCACCCTATGGGATGGGACTCCTCGGAGCTGATCCGAGGACCATTGAGGCCTTATCCCAGTTACCCAACGACGGACTTTCTTCAGTGAGGTCCGGTGTTGTTAAGAGGTTCTCCCCCATGTAGTCTTTCTTTTTCGGAGGTGGGATGGATCCCCCACTAGATTTACTTACTTTCTTCTTTTATACTCGTCTGCGATAATTGTCCTTCGTCCACGTGTAGGGTCAATCTTTACAAGACTGATATTTGTCCCATCAGTCTAATCCCAGAATTGTTGGGGATGGTTGATAAGGCTGCAGAGTACGGCTCTGTCAGGTGTTGGGTCTTATCTGGAAGGGTAGTAAGGATAACTTCCCCAAGATATTTTGGATCTCCTTACAAATTCGTCTCTATACCAGTTTTACCCTTTTATTCCGATGGGATTCAGGATAGTAAGCACAAAATTGTTTTGTGCTCTGTATTGTAGAGCTTGGGCCACAGTTCTCCTCGGCTCGGGCCTTTGGACTCTCTAAGGGAAAATGAGCCTGGTCCATGAATTATTGGGCCCCACAATAGCCCCTCAAAACCCTTCTATCCGACTTCCGGGTTGGGAAGGAGGGTTTTGGCAAACCCGGGCCCTTAACGTGGCTTATTTAGTTCAACCCCGCATTTATGTGAGCGGTTTTCCACCTGTCCAGGAAGTTAGCCGGTTTTCAAGGGATTCCGTTTAATCTGCTCGTGATCTACTCCTGCCGCTTGGCTGTCCTAGACGCGCCCTTAATGAATCCCTTTTACGAGGCTCATTTATGTCCGGCGGTTCATCTGATAAGGTGGGGAAATGGAACGGACGCCTTTTTTTTCTTCAGATTCTTTAGGAAACTAGAATGCATTTAATACCCTCCGTTTTGCCCTTCCTATAAGAAGGCAAGCAGGAGGCCATCACTTTCGTGCAGACCCCTTTCCTTCCTTCTGAGATCTGAAACTCGTAGCCTCTTTTAGCGTCTGCTTAGCCCGTTTGTTATACACCATATCAGTATACGCCTACCATAACGAATGATGAAGGAACCATGCCCCTCCTCAAAACACCATGTTCTGATAAAGCTTGAAATGGCTCGATCAGGGCAAGGGTGGTGCAGACTTAAGATCTGTCCCGCCTCTATTTCAGCCAAAATCCGAAGCAGGAGCTCGTCACGTCGAATTCTCGGCGTGACTGAGTCGAGAACACCCAATATCAGCACCACCCGGCTCCTCACAAGCGTACCTAACATGGCACCAGTGTGTTAGGAGTCAGGGCTGAGGCAGGGGCGAAGTGCTTCTGTTTCTCCCTCTCTTTGCTCACTGGTGCCCTCCTCCGCCTTCCTCTTATAGTCTTCCCAGCACCAGTTCCGCCCTGGTGCTGTCCTTCTCCCTCTTTTGCTCCTCCATTTGTCTCTTCATCTCTCCCCCTCTTCTTCTCCTCCTTCTCTTACTCATGTCCTCCATCTTCCTCATTCATCTCCTCCATTTTCTTCATTGATTTCTTCCTTACTATTTCCTTCTTCTTCATTTTTTTTTTTTGAAGTGAGTTCCTTTCTTAGTATGAGCAACAATGAGGCAGAGATTGGAGAGACTTTGAAGACAAGTTTAAAAGGCGCTTGACCGTTTACTTATTTGTACTGTGGATGTTAGTGCTGCTTCGGCAGCCCCTCTTTTGTATTGGCTTGTTGAAGCCCCTTTTTGTACATTGTAATGATTTTTCATATTAATAAAAGTTGTTTCTATTTCATTTTGCATGTTTCGTCTCTGTTTTATAAATTTGCAAGCGCCGCTCGGCACAATAATATAGCATCTAAATCAATGACGACTAAGACCAAAATACTTAATAATAAAAAGATGTTGCCATAACTTTAATAGAAGTGCTTGGCACAATAAGGCAGACCAATAAAAAGTAATACTTACCCCTTTGGCTTGGGTCCGAGGACCATGCAAGGCCTTGGTTCTGTCCAAAACTTGTAATAATAATAATTTTTTGTACTTGGTTTCCCCATAGGCTTGAGTTCGAGGACCATACAAGGCCTTGGTTCTGTCCAAAACTTTATGCTCTCCCTTTTTTTTTTTTTTTTTCTTTCCTCAGGTGTCTCATAAGCTGCCGAGCAGGAAGTTGTCCTCGGCAACGGTTATTCCTTGGTGTGGGCCATAGTCCGTGGGCTTCCATGCAGAACGGGCCTGGGCCGCGAATTTACCAGGCCCAGAAATTAAGAGGCATTTCCGTAGTCTTTGGTCACGCGGTACTTTTTGGCGTCCCAGTGTTCGAGGTGCGCCTTCTCGAGGATCTTCAAATCCTACGGCTGAGGATGAAGTTGGAAATTGAGCCAAGTCTGCTTCATCCGTAGCGTTCCTTAGAAACTTGCACGAATCAAATGCCACCGGTTAACTTCTGGGTATAAATAGAATAGGGGATCACTTCACTTGCACATAAACTCTCCTGCTCTCCTCAGAACCATATTTCTTCCATATCCGCGATCTCTCTTTCTAGTGCCACTGCCTTAAAGCAAGATGTTTGAGGCGTGGATGGGGGTGAAAGGTCTCCGCGTGCTTCAGAGGCACCGCATCCTCAAGGGGATACGGTATGGACAAGGATGGCACAGATTCGAGCCAGTCCTCCATTTTGACAGGAGGAAAATGGGGTTCCTCCCTCTTTTAGTCAAAATTCGAAGCAGGCTCTGGTCATGCCAGATTTTTGGTATGTTCGAAGAAGGAATTTCCGCCATCAGCGCCGTCTGCCTTGTAGCAGGCAAATTTTTGCAGGGGCTTCCCAACTTCCGGCTTCCTGCACCTTTTCTGTAGATGGTGTTAGCCTGAGGTCAGGTTCTTTGGCTGCTTGAGTTATGGGCATGTAGAAGCGTCGAGGAATAGTTTCCCTAGACAACATCTTGGAACAGTAGCCAATCTCTCCTCTGAGCTATCTCCTCGGCATCATCTTCACTCTTTTGTACTTTTCTTTTGCTTACGCAGTTAACTCTAATGTAAGCTTGTTTCAGCTTTTATTGTACACTGTACTGTTCTTTTGTCTTAATAAAAGATGTGTTTATTTCTTTATACATACTTTTTTTTTGCAACAACCACTTTGGGTCTAATATTAAGTCTAAGCCTGCCTTTAACAGTATTCTGGGCAGAAGAACACTTTAACACAAACCCTTATTAGTTTAAACTCGCAAATATTATCAAGTATAACAATGGTAATCCTCAATAGATTAAATTCATGGAACTAACCGAGATAGCTGTTGAGCGCTGCGCGATGCACGCTAGACCAATTCCCGAGAACGATAAACTCTAAACAATTCGTCTGAGATGATAGTCGAGTAGCGAAGGACTTTGTGCTTTCGGGTAATATGCTGTACCGTAGCGCATCATTCCCTTTGGTACGGGGGATCCGAGGGTAGACCGGAGAGCCCGTGCAATTAAGGGATTGACCCAACTGTTAACGAGGAGTTCTTTTCGGATGGATCTTGAGGTTTACGTGCCATAGTACTTGGTTTCCCCATAGGCTTGAGTCCGTGGACCATGCAAGGTCTTGGTTCTGTCCAAAACTTATAAGATTTTCTTTTTTGTACTTGGTTTCCCCATAGGCTTGAGTCCGAGGACCATGCAAGGCCTTGGTTCTATCCAAAACTTATGATCTTTTTACGTACTTGGTTTCCCCATAGGCTTGAGTCCGAGGACCATGCAAGGCCTTGGTTCTGTCCAAAACTTATAAGATTTTCTTTTTTGTACTTGGTTTCCCCATAGGCTTGAGTCCGAGGACCATGCAAGGCCTTGGTTCTGTCCAAAACTTATGATCTTTTTACGTACTTGGTTTCCCCATAGGCTTGAGTCCGAGGACCATGCAAGGCCTTGGTTCTGTCCAAAACTTATGATCTTTTTATGTACTTGGTTTCCCCATAGGCTTGAGTCCGAGGACCATGCAAGGCCTTGGTTCTGTCCAAAACTTATGATCTTTTTATGTACTTGGTTTCCCCATAGGCTTGAGTCCGTGGACCATGCAAGGCCTTGGTTCTGTCCAAAACTTATGATCTTTTAATGTACTTGGTTTCCCCATAGGCTTGAGTCCGTAGACCATGCAAGGCCTTGGTTCCGTCCAAAACTTATGATCTTTTAATGTACTTGGTTTCCCCATAGGCTTGAGTCCGAGGACCATGCAAGGCCTTGGTTCTGTCCAAAACTTATGATCTTTTAATGTACTTGGTTTCCCCATAGGCTTGAGTCCGAGGACCATGCAAGGCCTTGGTTCTGTCCAAAACTTGTAAAATTTCTTTTATTCGGTTTACTTTTCGACCAGAAGCCCCTATACCAGGGCAGGGAAAGTTGGCTTGAGGCCGGAAGCCCCTAGAGATGCCCGCGGCCTTGGCACTAGGGCTGTCCACGGGTCGGTCCGGGTCGCTTTTGGCCTCAACCCGGACTCGACCCGCTCAGGTCGGGTGGAACAAAAACAGACCCGCAACCGACCGCCGACCACCACGGGTCGAGTCGGTCGGGCTCAGGGGAGCGAACGGTCGGGTCGGTCGAGTCTGATGATGAGCGACGGCGAGCGGAGGAGAAGATCTCTCTTCGTCAATCTGAGTTGAAGCCGACCGGATCTAAAGGATTATCGCCGGATTTGAGTAAATCGGAGCCCAATCTAACCAGGAATAGCCGGATTTGTGTAGATCTAAGTCAGATCTAACCCAATACCACCGGATTTGAGCAAATCGGAGCTAAAGATTAGAGTAGATCTTGCCAGATTTGAGTGAATCTGAGCAAATAACACCGGATCTGAGCGAAGGAAGACCAAGGATGGCCGGATCGGAGCTGAGGAACACCAGAACGTCACCGGATCTCGAAGGATCTCGCTAGATTTGGTCCAAAATTCGTAATATTCGCCGGAGAGGATGATTGTTTCGGTTCGGGTCGGGTGTCACGGGTTTTGAAATGTAAAACCGGCAACCGACCCGCGTGGGATCGGGTTAGAGATTTCGGACCCGCGTCCGACCGCCGGAGACGTCGGATCGGGTAGCGGCGGGTCGAACTCGGGCGAGTTAGGCGGGTTGGGCGGGTGGCCGGGTGGGTTGGACAGCCTTACTTGGCACTGTAAGGCGTAGCCCCTAGCAGAAGCTTATGCCGGAGCAACAACTGTATGTCGCCGGAGTCGGAGGAGGCCCCAGGAATTTCTGCTTGCTAGAGAGCTGACTCCACCGCCACCTGCGCCAACGCGCAAGCTTTCCCACAGACGGCGCCAATTGTAGGGACACGATTCCTTTGCGGCCCATTAACATTTTTGGGCTCACACACGAAAGATCCCTCACAATATGATTTGTAGAGAGTGGGCTTGAAAAGCTTGGGTTTGGTCGCGGGGCGATGTTCCGATCCTGATTTTGGAGGGATTCCTATAGGAAAAGGAGTTAGGCTTGAACATTTAAGCCCTAAGGCGTCGCACCCTATGGGATGGGACTCCTCGGAGCTGATCCGAGGACCATTGAGGCCTTATCCCGTTTACCCAACGACGGACTTTCTTCAGTGAGGTCCGGTGTTGTTAAGAGGTTCTCCCCCATGTAGTCTTTCTTTTTCGGAGGTGGGATGGATCCCCCACTAGATTTACTTACTTTCTTCTTTTATACTCGTCTGCGTTAATTGTCATTCGTCCACGTGTAGGGTCAATCTTTACAAGACTGATATTTGTCCCATCAGTCTAATCCCAGAATTGTTGGGGATGGTTGATAAGGCTGCAGAGTACGGCTCTGTCAGGTGTTGGGTCTTATCTGGAAGGGTAGTAAGGATAACTTCCCCAAGATATTTTGGATCTCCTTACAAATTCGTCTCTATACCAGTTTTACCCTTTTATTCCGGTGGGATTCAGGATCTGCCGAGGACTGAACTGTCCTCGGCTGCCTCCCAAAATTGTTTTGTGCTCTGTATTGTAGAGCTTGGGCCACAGTTCTCCTCGGCTCGGGCCTTTGGACTCTCTAAGGGCAAATGGGCCTGGTCCATGAATTATTGGGCCCCACAACATCTATTAGACTATTAATTGCTATTGCTGCAATTTTTGATTTGAAAATTCATCAAATGGATGTAAAAACTGCTTTTCTAAATGGGGACCTAGAGGAAGAGATTTATATGGATCAACCCGAAAGCTTTGTAGAGCCTGGACAAGAAAGCAAGATATGTAAGCTAACTAAATCCTTATATGGCTTAAAACAAGCACCAAAATAGTGGCATGAAAAGTTTGATTCCTGCATGATTGAGAATGGTTATAAATCAAATGAATGTGATAAATGTATTTATTCTAAATCATAGAATAATTTACATGTTATTATTAGCCTCTATGTGGATGATATGTTGATTTTTGACTCAAATATGTATGTTATAAATGAGACAAAAAATATGCTTAAAAGCCATTTTGATATGAAAGATCTTGGTGAAACTAATTTTATTTTAGGCATGAAAATTACAAAAACATGTGATGGGATATTTCTTGATCAATCACATTATGTTGAGAAAATATTGAGAAAATATAATTTTCATGATCACAAAAGTGTAGCTACTCCTTTTAATTTTAGTGTTCATTTATTTCCTGTGAATAATGATGATGAGATTTTTAATCAAAAGAATTATGCTAGCATCATTGGTAATTTGCGCTATGCTACTAATTGCACTAGACCTGACATTGCATATTCAATAGGAGTTCTTAGCAGATTTACTAGCAAGCCTAATAAAGATCATTGGCTAGCTATTAAGCGAGTCATGAGATATTTAATCGGTACCAAAAACTATGGCTTATTTTATAAAAAGTACCCTACTGTGATTGAAGCTTTTAGTGATGCCAATTGGAATACTTTGTCAGGTGATTCTCTCTCTACCACTGGTTATATTTTTACCTTAGGTAGTGGTGCTATTTGTTGGAAATCTAAAAAGCAAACAATAATTGCTAATTCAACAATGGAAGCTGAATTAATAGCATTAGTTTCAGCTAGTGAAGAGGCAAATTGGCTTAGAGATTTGTTATATGAAATTTCACTTTGGGAAAAGCCAATTTCACCTATATTAATTCATTGTGATAGCACTACCGCAATTGGTAGAGTTAAAAACCGTTACTACAACGGTAAATCCAAACCTATAAGAAGAAAGCACAATACCATGCGATCTTATTTGAGTAGTGGCATCATAACTGTGGATTATATTAAATCTAATAATAATCTTGCAGATCCATTTACCAAGGCCTTAGCAAAAGATAGAGTCTAGAATACATCGAGGGGGATAAGACTAAAGTCCATAGAATCATGAGCCATGTATGAGGATACCCAACCCAAGGACCAGAGATCTTGAGAATTGGGTTCAATGGGAAAAACGAATCATACGATGGTCGTAAGAAATGCACTATTTATTTTTTTAATTATTTATTTTGTAAATAATTTTTTAATTGTTCATCCCTATGATGTAAGTGCATTTATCCTGTAATGTGGAGAGATTGAGTAAAAAACTCTTAATGAAATTTGTAGCTCGTATGAGTGAGGAATTAGAATTACAGGAGCACCTTTGACAAAATTTTACCTATGCGAGTGTGGGGGTGGGGCCGCTCCCTATGAGATTTGGACTTAATTTCAAATACACTCATGAAACCGGGATCAACACACAACCGTAAAGTGCTAGCTATAAAAACTCATGTCAACACCTAGGTTGTTATGTGTAAGCAATGACACTTAATTTTCCTAAAACAGTCCTAGTTCAAGTCGGAGACCACTACGACTCTAGAGTTGAGATCGTTGTTTTACTAAGTGAAGGTTCAATGCAGAGCACACCTTCATGATGCATAGTAACCCATCTTTGCCTGGTAATCTCTCTTTAACTAAAAACTTTAATATTAAAATGAGTGGAGGCTTGTTGGAGCATTTTAATATTAAATAATTAAAATGAATAAATGTTACAACATAAATGTAAAGATGTGGGAGTGAATATGAAAGATGAGGAGTGAAAATGTTTAATCCCACATTGAAAAGGAGAGAGACTTTTTTGTTCTTTTTAATGGGCTAACATGAATTGTCTTAGATATTGGGCTAGATACGTGCACAAGGAAGAGGTGAAGGGTGGAGGTATCAAAAATGGAAATGAATATCCAACAATTAATCTTTTAACACCCACTACATCAGAATAAAGTACCTAATTAATCAGATTAATTTGGGTAGTAATTTCATGAGGCCCATTGAGCCTATAAATAGACTCATTCAAACCCAATCCAAGTTACTGCAAAAATACACTAAAAAAATAGAGAAGTTCTTGGCAAGGAAGGGTGTTCTTTCTGGTGGAGTTTTGGGCTTGAACACTTTGTGCAGAGGTTGTTCTAGCCATACGACATTTGTTAGGCTGTTGTATCTTGGGGAAGACAAGTCAAAGAAGGTCTGCATCGGTTACAAAGTTTAGCCAACCAAGGGCTTGAATCTCCTTAAAGAGAGCGAGTGCCACACCTCAGTCCAAATAGTGTTG
Organism: Quercus lobata; assembly: GCF_001633185.2. Classification (NCBI taxonomy): domain Eukaryota; kingdom Viridiplantae; phylum Streptophyta; class Magnoliopsida; order Fagales; family Fagaceae; genus Quercus; species Quercus lobata. The sequence continues at coordinate 10,347,553 of NC_044904.1, read as the reverse complement.
TGTAATTTCTTTTTTTTACATTAATAATATTCAGAAGTATTATTCAGTTTCTCATTGTGTTATTTCCATTATTATTGTGTTTGCACCAACACAAAGTTCAAACCAAATCACTAGTCCTAACAGCGCTCAAACCAACTCATTGAGTAAGGCTCGACGAGAACCAAAAAAAAAAAAAAAACCTTGGATCTAGAGATTTCAGTTGACTTAAACTAGACTTGTAAGTTATTTTCCTATGGTAAATTGCCTTATTGGGTTAGGAGTGCCTCTATAATGGTTTTTTTTTTTTTTTTTTTTTGAGTCATTTTTCATTAATTTTTCACTTCATCATTGTATTCGTTGTATTCATTGCATTATGCTTATTGCTTTTTGATTTGGTAACTTACTAATTAGTGGTGCATTAATTGTGAAAACTATGATCACATAATTGGTTAATTGGTACTTAATTAATAAATCCACTTCATAATTAAGTAAGAGATAAACCTTTTCATCTTTTATTCCTTGGCATAGTTTTGACTTTTGCCATTGAAGAAAATCTTGACATTGTGAACCCTTAACTTAAATGGCTTAAGAAATTAAGAAAAGCTTAGCCATTTAGCTTATATATTATTGACATGACATTTTTATAATGATGCCATGTAGTTAGAGTCTCATATGATGTCTTCCTTCATTTCCATCCAGCTCAACAATCCCATATTCCCACCCAACTAGCTAGCCACCCACCAACTCATTGCTCATAATCATATCATGAGATGTCAAGAATGTGGTTTGTCAAAGATATGCTAATGGTCTACTTTAATTGCAAAAACTTTTATTTTTTATTTTTAACAATAGGTTTAGGATCATTGTTTATAAGTTTCACTTATTTATTTGCTCCATTATTTTTACTTGAGTAGAAAACAAAATCTTTTAAATATATCACCATTTGTTTTATCATTAAATAAAAGAGACAATTTCTGTTCCTCATTCGAGTGCGACCCATCGCTGTCTACCTGATCAGTTTCTCTCTCAATGTGTTTCATCATTGATGTGTGGACCGTGGGGGAGGAAGATGACTTTGATGATTTGATCCCTGGGGTTGAATTTTATTCTCAAATAAAGTTATTCTTCACTCAAGAGAGATAGAAAGAGCCTCTCAAAAAAAAAAAAAAAACAGAGAGAGAGAAAGAGAGAGTCTTTGAATTGTCATGCACCAATTACATATGCCATGTATTAAATAACATGATGTAACATTTTGGTCATTCCAAGAAGTAGGGTAACCGACGTGATATTCTCCTATTTTTTAACACATTGACCAATGACCATAGAGGTACCAAAATATGAGGTTGCAAACTTGCAATTGAATTGTGGGGTTGGTACTTCTTTTTTGCTGAATAGTGGGTTGGTACTTGGTATTGGTAAGTAAAGTATTCATGGAAATAGACTTCCAAATTCTATTGAACTTAAAAGGGGGATTGGAGAAGAGCATGGGCTTTATTAAAGAGCCTATCAGAAGTTACTCGGCGTCAACAATAAAAAGCTTCAGCTCCTCATGCTTCTATTGGCATGAGTGGCCCGTGAATCTTACTCTGTCCAAATTGTGCCATCCTCCAATACATCGTCAACAACAGCCTTATGCATACGAATCACAACAACAAATTGGTCTAACCCTTAATTAATTGATTACCAACCCTTGCATTCTTTGAAGGATATTATATAATGTTAGCCAAATTAAGTTTTCATCAACGTGAGGGAGACCTTGGTTATCTAAGGCAATGAACTATTTAAGTTTGTTATATAGGTTACATTGAGAATTATGTATAAATAAAATTGAGAAAGTATATTTTACCATTAAGATTTTATTTATTATATTAACATATTTTTCATTTAAATAACTTATTACAAACAACTTAGTAAAACTTTTTTTTTCTTTCTATTTTTGGTAAAAAGGAACTTATATAAAAGAAACTAAAGAGCAAAGGCTGAAGCCACTAAATTACAACGTCTATTACAATACAAATCCAAATAATCAAAATACAGCAGGAGAATAACAATTGGGAGGAGAAACAAAACGAAATTAAGAATTGAAAGAGACTCCCAATTTAGCCAAGGCATCAGCACAAAAATTCACTCTGTAGCAGTGAAACAATCTAGTATGAGAGATTTGCACCAAAAGGTCCCTACAATCATCAACAAGGGCAGAAAGATCCCCCAAATAAATCAAAATTACTAGAAACTCGGAAAATAACAGCGGTTGCATCAAGCTCCACTTCAACTGCCACAAGCTGAAGCTCAATGCTAATAATAACCCCTCTTTTAAGGCCCATAATTCAACTGCCCTTCCCAATATCTAATAAGTCCTCCACATCCACCTAATTTGGTTGACGAAAAAAGAATTATAAACTTGTTTTTCAACATGTGGATGACAAAAGTCCTCCGTACAAATTACGTGTCATATTGTGGTTGGTCAGTGTAAAGACTAAGGCCTTTGTTCACTTTATAAATAGAGACATTAACCAAGTCCAAATTTTGTATACTAACGTTGAGTTCCAATGGCTTCCCAATTCACCGTCTTCTTCCTCATCCTTTCGCTCTCCACAGTTTTGGTCATTGGAGAAGATCATGGCTTTGGAAGAATCCTAGACAGGAAGCTCCTTGGGTTAAATGAAGAAAAGCTAAGCCACTTTCAGTTCTATTGGCATGACATAGTTAGTGGTCGCAACGCCACTTCAGTCCCAGTTGTAAGACCACCCCAAAACACATCAACCTTTGGTTTTGTAAGCATGATTGATAACCCTTTAACCTTAGGACCAAAAGTGAGCTCCAAATTGGTGGGAAGGGCACAAGGGTTCTATGCCTCTGCTTCACAAGAAGAGGTGAGTCTATTAATGGTGATGAACTTTGCATTCATTGAAGGCAAATATAATAGTAGCACAATTACTGTGCTAGGCAGGAACTCAGTGTTCAACAACATGAGAGAGATGCCAGTTATTGGAGGCAGTGGGCTTTTCAGGTTTTCTAGGGGTTATGCTCAGGCCAGGACTCATACTTTTGATCCCAAGACTGGAGATGCCATTGTTGAGTACAATGTCTATGTGCTGCACTATTGATGTTCTTCAACTTTTGTTGTGAACTTCAATCTCTTGTGAACTGTGATGCTCTTTTTTGAGGTGTAAATTTCATGTATGTTGGCCACCTTGGTTAGGGTTTCTCTTGTTCAATAACAATAATAGAGAAATATTTTGTTTAGTTTCAGTAATTTTTGCCATACTTTCATACCAGTTTATTGCTTTAATTAGTCAAAAAAGAAATCCCAAAATGCCCGTTTGGTTTGACTTTAAGGGGCCAAAATGCGCGTTTTCTAACCCAAAACTCAAAACGCGTGTTTGGTTTTTTTCAAATGTGCGTTATAAAAAAGTGCATTTTCCAGCTCAAAGGATTCCTACGTTTAGGCACAGCAGCAATTGCAAAACGTACAAACGCGTTTTCTCAAAACAAGAATATTACCATTGTGGGTTTCTCTTTTTCCTAAATTGCCCATAGTTCTTTATGCTCCTTTATTCTGCTGTGCTGCGACATCTCGTCTTCTTCTTCTTCTTCTTCTTCTTCTGTGCTGCTTCTTCTTCTTCTCTTCTCTAATTTTTATTTTATTTTATTTGCGTCTTACATGTCTAATCTCAAAAAAACCTTTTGAATTCGGTAGAGTTTTTGATAAATAGAAAATATGGAGTAGAGAGAGGGAGCGAGAGAGAAAAAGAGAGACGTGTATGTGTGGGGCTTTGTGTGGAGGAAAGTAAAAGAAAAAGGAAAATAAGTGCGCGTTTGGATCTACTAGTCCACATTTTTGCGTTTCATTTTTTTTTATTTACCAGCAGTGTTTTTAAGTATAAACAGTAATTGGAATTTTTTTTTAATAATTTTTAGTTTTCAGCAAAATAAGAGATATCCAAAAAAGATGAGGAAGAAGCAAATGAGTGAATGTAAAAAAAGTGAAAGAAAAAAGGGAAAAAAAAAAAAGGTTTTGGGTTTGGGTAAAACAACGTGGAAGAAAATATAAGAGTAGGAATACAGATTATTTCACAACTTTTTTTTTATAACTGTGATGTTATAATAGAGTATATGGTAGAGAAAAATTTGTGAGTACATGTATAATCCTAGAACAACTCATTTAAATGATAAATGTTAATAAAAGATTATTTTACAAAGATCAATTTTAATTAGAATTGTGAATATCTTGTGGCATTTTATTATATCTCTTAACTTTTTAAATTAGTACTATTTTTCTTTAGAAAAAAAAAATAATACTATTAACAAAATATTTTTATAACAATTTTATAATAAAGTTTACCTAGTAAGTTGTTATTAGTTCTCATCTAAATCTACTAGTGACATTTTTTTTCTCACTATTAACAACTTGTCATTTAGACTTTATTATAAAATTTTTGTAAAAATATTGTGTCCATAACTTACATTAAGAGAGGTAATTAAAATAAAGAATTCTCTTTATATATACATTGTCATTTTTGATAATATACCTCTCAAACTACCACTTTTATAAGTGTTAGCTAAACACTCGGCTTCTTCAAAAAGTACTTTTTAATAGTTTTTATCAAACACTCAATTTTTACAAAAAAAAAAAAAAAAACCCAATTTCATACCACATTTTTAAAAACCTTTACTTTTTCAAAAAGCATAATATCAAAAAATTAAACCGAATTCACCCTTAATCGTCATTTTGTTATTATATTTATTAATTTTTGGTTAAATTTGCCAATAATGTTATGAACAATTTTCCAAGAACCTATCATTTTTTTTTATCATTTACCGACGATCATTCATCAGTTATGACAAAAACATTACTGTAAATATTTCAGGCCTCATCTCCATCAATTGAGATGGACTTGCCCATACTGACAACCTAGCCTAGCAAACTGGCACCACTTAAAAGTTTAAACTTTAAAGCGTCGGTGGATGGAAATTATTTGCTAAAAAAAAATAAAAGTCTATATCGTAGGCTAATTGTCATATTTATTGTCGTTTTGTGTGTGTGCGCGCATAATTTTGAATTGACAGAGTCAATTCTATATTACTGATTATCCACATCATATATGATTACTTAAAAGGTTTATGATATTTAAAATTTTGATTAAGAATTCTTACATTTTTAAACTTTTTTTTCCCATCAACCGAAAATTTTTCAATCCCCAAAACACTAACTTGGGCAGATCTCCTATAACAAAAAATTCTAAGAAAAAAGAAAAAGAAAAACACACAATGGCCTTTCTTTTACAATTGGATTTACATATTCTCAACTATATATATCAAGATAGTTGTCAATAATTTTTGTAATCTGATGGAATTTTTTGTTCTTTTAAAAGAAGATAGTTGGATTTAACCTTGAGTCCTTCTAGGGATATAATAAAATTCAAAATATTTTTAAATTAGTTTATCTCTTCATATATGAATTATTGAAAAAAAAATTAATTAATTAGAGATTGTAGGGTCCAATGTAAGAGGAGGTAGCTAATTTAAGAATGTTAGGAATTTTTTATCGTAAATTTTTATTTTGTCATTACTCAATACTTATTAGCTTTATTGTTTAAAATTTGATGGAGGATGATGTTGATTAAACAATGCATAATGACAATTTGGTATGTATAATTAGAGGTGGTGGTATTAAATTTAAGACTGAGGCAAGATAGTGCTATGCTTTTAGAAAAGGCACAACAATTACCAAAATGCACTTACTTATGCTACTGGGTGTCCACAGTTTCCACACCAACTGCACCTATAATTGATTGCCTACAGCTGAGAGCTAAATTATAATATATTATATATGTAAAATGTTACCTAATAGAAGTAATTTAACTCTCTTTTTTCTTCTTTTTTTGAACAATGAAGTAATTAGCTTTTTTAGAAGAGAGTAAGTAGTTTCAACCTACTTTCTTTATTTATGAAGTAATTTGGCTTTATTATAGTATATTGTAAGGGAACAATTTGGTTGCCCAGTTCTCGATGTTCAAGTTCCGGTCCAAAAAGTCCAACACAATGAGTTTTTATAGAGTAGGGATCTAAGAACTAGGGTTAAATAAGTTCAACGGAATACTGCATGAATTGAGGGAATATATGAATAAGAACGAAAAGTCATTCTCTTCCAAAATCACCCAGAATGATAGGGATACAACCTGATTTCTGGATCTCAACAGATGCAGCAGGATTACTTTTTATACAATAATATTTTTTCTTTTCTTTTTTCATGCCCCTTCTTACGGGGACTTCTACACATTATATAGGCCTCTTCTTATCATCTTGGCTTTACACTTGTCGATCATCTAAACTCTTACTTGAGCACCTGTCCCATCAGACACCCCTCTCAGTTCTTTGTGAGTTGCGGTAGCCAATGTAGCACTGTTCAAGAGTCTTCTCCACATTAATGCGGCCAGGAGAGTAACTGTAGTGCATTCAATGTGACGATGGCAGCTTTTGCTTAGATATTTCGTGTTTCCCTCCTGTTCATGTATCCAGGATAGGAGTCTCAATGGCTGGAATATTCATTTGCTCTGAATTTTCAGTATCCGAGGAGAAATTCCTCCTCGGACATGTCGTCTTTGTTTCTTGTGACGCCTGAACATGGATTGCTTGAATCATGTTGACTCCTCGGATGGGCTGGGGTCCTCGGACGGGTCCAAGGCCCAACTTGTTATTTTGGGCCGGTCCCCACATATATTATGTATGCTTTTTTTTTTTTTTTGAGGTATAACTTTCAAGTATGTTGGCCAATTTTGATTACTTTGAGCTTTTTAGGGGGGTTTAGTTTTATTGAATAATACAGAGTACTGCAATATTTTGTTTATTTTCAGTAATATTTGCCATACTTATACCAAATTCAGTCATAAAAGAAATCCCAAAAAGTCCATGCAATGGTTAACTTAGTTAATTGTCATTTTATTATTATTATTCTTGATTTTTGGTTAAATATTCAGACTGCATCTTGATTTTATGTTTCCTGTTCCTACTCGGAGAGACTTGCCCAGAAAACCCAGCCTAGCAAACGTGCATGACTTATTAAAACTTAAGGTGCCAGTCATTGGATATTAATTGCTACACAAGCAAACTAAAAGCCATCGTATGCTAGTGGAGCAATTTTAGAAATATTACAAATTTTGTTAAGTATGTTGTACAAAATAATGGATCACTAATTACAAAAAAAAAAAAAATATATATATATATATGATTAATTTTTTATAAATTATGTTCATTGTTAAATCACTTTTTTTAACTTTAGGATAGTAAAATTTTGTACTTTAGCATTTTCCATACAAAGATATAGGGTAAAACTTTTTTGCGGGTCAAGAGCTTATTGAAATTAGGGTAAATTATCAAATTGGTCCTTAACATTTACTCTGTGTTTTTAAATGGTTCTTAATGTTTCAATTATGCAACTTTAATTCTTAACTTTTTCGTATTATATCAAAATAATCTCCATCATTAAATGGTGAATTGAAGATATTGACGTAGCTAACGATAATAATCAAAATATTATTTTTATGTCACCTAAACTGCCACATTTATTGCCATGTGGCCCAAAAAAATCTAATACTAAATTAAACTAACCACAATACTATTTGTAGGTTCTAGTTAGCTCAACTGGTAAAGTTTCTGATGGTTGTATAAGAGATCTGGATTCAATTCTACACCAAAAACTGATTAATGTTTTAGTTTAATAATAAAGAGCTATTATCTGGAGTGGACGCCATAGGTTGAAACTCTCTCTCAAAACAAAAAAAAAACCCACAATACTATTCAAAATTTTCCATAAAATCAACTACATAAATTGGACCAAATTTCTATCAATCTCTAAAGAGTCTATGCACAAATTAAATTCAGCCAAATACACAACCAAAAAATGCATCACTTTCTAAGTACCTAAACAACTTACTTTCAATCACTTTCCCAACAACCAAAAAAACTTACAAACCACCAAAATTTCTCAAATCTATAATAGAAGCATTAAATAAAACAAAATTCAAACCAAGTCACAACTCCTAAGTCCTAACCGCACTCAAACTAACTCATTGAGTCAGGCTCGACATCTCATTACTCATAATCATATCCTGAGATGTCTAAAATGTGATTTGGCAAAGATATGCTAATGGACTACTTTAATGGCAATTTTTTATTTGGTTAACGATAGGTTTTGGATTAGGATCATTGTTTATAAGTTTCATCTATTTATTTGCTTCATTATTTTTAGAGTAAAGTGCAAATTACACTCCTAAAATTTAGGGACGTTTGAATTTTACACCTTGAAATTACATAATTTGGATTTTACCCTTTAAATTTCAAGAATGTTTGGATATTACTCCTTAAATTTTGGAAATGTTTGGATTTTATACCTTAAAGTTTCAGAATTTAGAGATGTAAAATCTAAACACCTCCAAACTTCAGAAGGTAAAATCTAAATACCCCTAAACTTCAAGAATAAGAATAAATTCCAAAATCTAAAATTTCAGAATATAAAATCTAAACATCCTCAAACTTTAAAGGTATAATTTGTAATTTACTCATATTTTTACTTCAGTAGAAAATAAATTCTTTCAAATATATCACCATTTTTTTTAAAGCATACAAATAGAAATGCACTAGAACAAACAACATTTCTTTAATGAGAAAAAGTAAAATAAAAATTCAGACAGCATTTCCGTTCCTCTTGCGAGTGCAAACCATCGCTATCTTCCTGATCAGTTCCTCTCAATGTGTTTCGTCGTTATTGATGTGTAAAAGGGAGGAAGATGACTTTGATGATTTGATCCCTGGCTTGAAAGAGAGTCTTTGAATTGTCCTTTTTTGCTGTCTTTGAATTGTCCTGCACCAATTAGGCAATTACATATGCCATGTATTAATTAACTTTTTTTTTATTCTAATGTATTAATTAACTTGATGTAACATTTTGGTCATTCCAAAAAGAAGGGTAACCGACGTGATCTTTCTCCTATTTTTCGACATATTGACCAATGACCATAAAGGTACCAAAAATATGAGGTCGCAATTGCATATGGGGATTTCTTTTTTTTTTTTTTTTTGAGAATGAATGGGGTTGGTACTTGGTAATGGACTAATGGTAAGTAAAGAATTCATGGATATAGACTCACAAATTCTATTGAACTTAGAGCATTCAAATCACCTCTTCTATTTTAGTATAAGAAACTATATTTTTTATTTTACATATTTATTTTTCAAAACATCACATATCAGATTATCTATTTTACACTACATTATATTAAAATATCAATTTTTCACGATTTTTTTAATTGTTTATCTTTTTTTATACACAATAATCACTATCCATTTTCTTCCTTCAATCTTGAGATACGTAAATAAAGAATAAAAAATTATATGCAAAGCGAATAGTGTCAGTATAAATTTACCCAATAATTGTAATAATTTTGTAAATTTACACATTTTTAATTTGACTAATGTGAGTAATTTTAAGGGTTGAATGCCTTTGATATTTGGTATTGATTGATGCAAATTATCTTAAAAGGGTATTGGAGAAGAGCATGGGCTTTGTAAAAAGCGCCTATTGGAAGTTACTTGGCTTCAACAACAAAAAGCTTCAGCCACTCATGCTTCTATTGGCATGATTGTAAGTCATGAGTGGCCCGTGATCTCACTCTGTCCAAATTGTGCCATCCTCCAATACATCGTCGGCAACGGCCTTTGATTGATAACGCATCAACCTTTAGGAAGACCACAATTTGCATTATGCATCCGAATTCACAACAAGAAATTGGTCTGACCCTTAATTAATTGATTACCAACCCTTGCAATTTTTTTTTTTTTTTTTAGAAAATAGAAATTCTACTCTAGCTTAATTTAAATGTATATGTGTGTGAACCTTCCTCCTAGAGACTTGAATCTCAGCTATTCCCTCCACATACCTCACAAGCACTTATACTAATGGAGTTATCGTACCAAAAATGTGCAATGGTACCCTTACATTCTTTGAAGGATATTATAATAATAGCAAAATTAAGTTTTCATCAACATGAGGGAGACCCTCAGTTATCCAAGGCAATGAAGCATTCAAGTTTGTTATAGGTTACATTGAGAATTAGATTTAAATAACATTGAGAAAGTATATTTTACCATTAAGATTTTATTTATCATATTTAATAATATACATGTCCTTTTTTATTTAGATAACGTAGTACCAACATCTGCACACTATTCTTTCTAAAAAAAAAAAAAACATCTACACACTATTAGTGTGATAATCACTCTATAAGTATAAGAACTTGTAATGTGTAGAGAGCAAAGGTCGAGTTCAAGTTTTTAAGAAAGAACTTTACACACGTATACACTTAGATTAGGTTAGAGTAAAATTTTTATCTTATATAAAATAATACTAATAATAACGTAGTACAAACAACTAAGTAAAACTTTAGATTTGTAATAATCTTTATCTATAAGACACAATCCTAGGACAAGTGAAGCTACAGTTGAGTACATAACCGTGTCTATCTATGTTTTACTTTATTGATCTTCACTCGTGACCCTTTTTGGGTTCTCCTCTCTTTTGAGAATTGAGATCATGGCTTTATATTATGTCGGCCACATTTGATTACTTTAAAAGTTTGGTGGGTTAAGTTTTGTTGTTCTATGCTATAAAAGTAACATGTGTAGTTGTTACTGTACTTTTTGTTTGTGTGTGTGTGTGTGTGTGGGTAGGGGGGGGGGGGGGGGGGGGGGGGGGGGGGGTGTGTGTGTGTGAGAGACAGCTTTAACCTATACCCGTAAACTCTAGAAAAGATCTTTCTATTATCAAACTAAAATATTAATTGGTTTTTAGGGTAAATAAAGAGAATTCTAGATCTCTTATTCAACGACAAAAAACTTTACTAATTGAACTAACTAAAACCCACAAATGATATTGTGCAAGTAATATTTTCGAATTTCTAATAAATTAAGACAAGAATACAATTCTCCCTAAAAAAAATTCTATGAATGCAATAGTATTCCAACCAACGGGAGTTGGTTCAATTGGTAAGGTTCGAACTCTTTGCCCAAAAGGCCTAAGTTTGAGTTCTGTTACTAACAGTCCTCTTTAGTGAGCAATCTATAAGCCTAGCGTAAATCTCCTCTGAGACTTGTGGCTTGCCTTGAACCCAATACAAGGTAGCTTCCCTCACCTAAACTTAAAAAAAAAAAAATATATATATATATATATATAAATAAATAAATATAGTATTCCAATCCAACTATGGACATGACATGAACTGGGAAGGTGGTTCAGGTTTTAATTTTTTAAATGCCCTGGGCCCCTGACTTGACTCTGGCCATGAAAGGGACTTGGCCCACAGACATTACCTAGCGAATTTGGCGAAAATGGGTAAATACCCGTTAAAAACAAACTATTTAGTTAATAGGATCCGTTTACAAACTATTTATAATTTTAGCAACTCGAGTCTCAGAAACTCGATTTTGGGCCCTTAAATCGACTCTTAAAGGCTCGATTTTCATGGGTTGTTCCTCTCTCACGTGGCGCCTACATGAAAATCGAGTCTTAGAGACTCGATTTACATTTAAAATGAAAACAAAAAAAAAACCACAAGGGCAGCAGGAAATCCACAGCAACGCGTTCATCAGAGAAGAAAGAAAAAAAAAAAAAAAAACCCAGATCGCAAAGAGAAGAAAGAAAAAAAAAAAAAAAAACCAGATCGCATCGCGAAGAGAAGAAAGAAAAAAAAAAAAAAAAACCCAGATCGCGGTGCGACCTGGGTCGCGCGGCGACCTGGGTCTCGCGGCGACCTGGGTCTCGCGGCGCGACCTGGGTCGCGCGGCGACCTGGGTCTCGCGGCGCGACCTGGGTCGCGCGGCGACCTGGGTCTCGCGGCGCGACCTGGGTCTCGCGGCGCGACCTGGGTCGCGGTGCGACCTGGGTCGCGCGGCGACCTGGGTCGCGCGGCGACCTGGGTCTCGCGGTGCGACCTGGGTCGCGCGGCGACCTGGGTCGCGGTGCGACCTGGATCTGTCTGTGTCGCCATTCCTTCTTCTTCTTCTCTTTTTTTTTTTTTTTTTTTTCTTTCTGCTTTTTTTTCCGCTGGTTCTGCATTTTGGGTTGTGGTCATTAATATTTTATTTTTGGGTTGGAAATCGAGTCTTAGAGACTCGATTTCCATGTAGACGCCACCTGGATAAACTGCCACATCAGAGAGGAACAACCCATGAAAATCGAGCCTTTAAGAGTCGATTTAAGGGCCCAAAATCGAGTCTCTGAGACTCGAGTTGCTAAAATTATAAATAGTTTGTAAACAGACCCTATTAACTAAATAGTTTGTTTTTAATGGGTATTTACCCATTTTCGCCTAGCGAATTTGGTACGACTTATTAAGGACGCTCATCGGATACCATAAGCCCTTTCTGAGCGATTCCAGCTTGGCCCATGCGGCCCATGTTCATATCATTGAGGTACTCGATACAATAATAATAAAATTTTAGGACACAACCTTTTGGGTTTTGAAGCAAAAAGTATTCAATCAATGTAAAAGTGACAAATAATTATTCACAATTTACAACATAGAATGATTGTGAGAAATAGTGTGGGAAAGATTGTGGCCAATAATAATAAAGGCCAAATGCACAAATAAAAAACTAATGAGATGAAAAATAATAATTTTTATAATTTCTTTATAATTATTGACATGATTTGTTGTAATTAGAATAATATACTACTTTCAAATATTTAAATTTTTAATATAAAAAAAAAAATCAAAACTCTTTATACAAAGTTTTTATTTTTATGAAGTTGGAGAAAGGTGGTTAATAGATAATATGATTTCAAAAATTCAAACACATGACATATCACACACCATTCCCACTTTTGTGACATTTGAGAGAGGTTGTTGGTAGATAATTTTATTTCCAATTTTTTAGGAGAGTGACTTGTAAACTCCAACTTGCAATGCATCACATGAGGTGCACACTTTTACTAAATTTGAAAGAGTTGGTTAATAGACAACCTTATTTCCAGTTTTTAAAGGGATTGATTATGAGAACACATGATACATTATTAATGGTCACTAATTAGATCATTTTTTTTCTAAATCATTTTATATATAAAAGTAAATAACCTTTAATTATATAAATGTTTTTTTTTTCTTTAACCTGAGTTTGGCTTATTTGCTTAATAAACGAATATAAATAAGTTTTTTTTTTTTTTTAGCAAACCCGAATAGTTTATAAACAGTTCAATTGATTTACAACTTTACATGAATATGATAAGATTAATTTTAGGATTCAATTTTATCACAGCTTGGGAATGTGGTTTTTTTTAATATTAAAAAAAATGCAACAAGTTATGATTAAAACAATACCACTTTCACATGAATTCACCATTAAGATCAATCTCGACCTATCATTTTTTTAACTATTATGAAAAAACTGTGAATATTTTTTTGCATCATTGGACTTGTTGGTATGATAATGTTATCTTATTAATCTGATTATTAGCAAATACTAAAATCATTATTATTAGTCGACCCCAAACTTTAGGAATAAAGCTTCTTGTTGTCATTGTTGTAGTCTTGTACTACTTTCTTGGTATGATAATGTTATCTTACTAATCAAGGTGCAGTGCATGCAAAGTGTCAAATTCCAAGTAATTTCGGGTCCGTTTGGTTAGAGATTTCTAATATCGTTATTTAAGTATTGTGAAAATATATATTGTGGTATTGAAACACTGAAAACTGTTGTTTAAACACCCCTACCAAACACCCTCTCTAATTTGGGGGGGGGGGGGGGGGGGGGGGATGTAACATTGTGGTTGTGAGAAAAGTTGGCATTTTCAAAGTCTTGGACCCTTGGTACCAAAAGTTCATGGATTTTGAGTTGTAGTAGTCCATGGGCTCACGATGGGCCCATGTATATAAGCCCTTTTAAATTGCATCAAGAAAAGGGGATGGCACTTTTTGGTAAAGCCTGTGAGAGAGGGCCCCGGAGACTGTCTAGACCTATTTTATATTTTTATGAGTGGGCTGGCAGTATTAGTTAAAGAAAATTTTATATTTTATATTTTGTGTCTGTGATTAGAGAGATTTAGGGGTATCTGAGAACTATATACATTGTAAAAATAAATAAATAAAAGGAAATTAGAGGGACGTAAACAAGTACTCCTATTAATTAAAGATCTATTCAACCCAACATTATCAACTCTATTCTTCACCACATTAGAGCCATTTCACATTGGTTTAGTCAAAATTCTCTTTCTGGTATAGAATAAAATTTTACTTTTTGTATTTTAACTAATCACTTTTTAAAACACCTATATTTGATTCTCTTTATTATAGACTAAGCATTGTACAAAATTTGGCTAATTGATTGATAATTGTAGGGTCAAGGGCCAACCCACATATTGGGCCTTGGGCTCTGGCCGAGTGCATGGTGATCCGAAGACAAATAAATGGATGTGACAGAGTCAAGCTTAGAATCTAATAAGTGAAATACGAATGGAAGGGTAGTCCAAGGAGGAATGTCTCCTCCAATAGACTAAGCACAACTCAAATATGTCTCCTAAAAAGTCAAAGTGACCTTCGAGGAAGCTTCAGTGATAGAAACATGCCTCATGAATGTACAAGTAGGATGAGAGCTAGGAAATATCTAAAGGAAAGCTGCTGCCACCGCATTTAATGCCCTGCAGCTAACTTTCTGGCCACATTTATGTAGAGAAGACCCCTAAACTGTGTTGCATTGGCTACCACAACTAACAAAAGGCCAGAAGGGGTGTTTGATGAGACAGACACTCGAGTAGTGGCTCAAATAATCAACAGATGTAGGATCGAAATCATCCTGAGGGACTTATATAATGTAAGAGGTCCTCCATTGATAGGGGAGAGGGGGAAAAAATAGAGAAAATGCACTATAGCAATCTAAATTGCACTTGTACTCTATTTAATTGATTTATATGAAAACTTACCTCCTCGAACGGTGAATTCATTCAGCTCTATGTTCTTTGTTCTTGCTTAATCATCTTCTACATCCATACTAGCCGTTGTCAAATTCATTAGGGCCTAGTTCTTTAACACATTCTCTACAAATTCATTGTTTTAGGCTTTTTTGGGCCTAAGTCTATTCATCCTGGACTGAGTCTCGAATCTAGTCCTTACAATAATAAATTATGAATGCTTATTCACATTGATTGTTGGGGTTTATTAGACTTTTTTTTTTTTAAAGAGTTTCAACCTATGATGTCCATTCCTAATGATAGCTCTTTATCATTAGACCAAGACACCAATCAGTTTTTAGTGTAGACGAAAATTGAACCCCAGATCTCTTATATAACCATCAGAGAGTTTACCAGTTGAGCTAACTGAAACCCACTTTATTAGACATATTTGAATTGAAATACTACGGGTCTATTAGACATTTTTGGACTGACATATTAATTTAGCTAATCTAAAGCGAATGTTAAAAGCATTGAGTGCATTTTCTATCAACATTTAAGTGTCATGTAACTCAGTGATATTGCTTATTAATAAGTACAATTAGGATTCAAATCTCACTCTCTACTTGTTGTAACAATTGAATTATCCATTCAAAAAAAAAAAAAAAAAACTATGCCCCTGACATTATAACTATCTTCCCCCTCAGCAACTGCCTCTTGTTTAATGGTAGTTCAGTTGGTTGAGGAGAAAACTTGGAAGAAAAATGAACTTGATTAGAAACCTTATTGCATATTTTCTTTAACTTCAAAATAATTGTATAGTCGACTGTTGAGTAGTTTTTTTTTTTTTTTTTCCTTGTTTACTTCAAGTTATACCAAGTTCCCAGCCCACCTTGAGCAGAAAATAATCCTAGGTATACAACTATATATACACTTTTTTTTTTTATACAATATAGAAATTATATTCTTACCTAATTTAAGTGTATATATGTGTGAAACTCCCTCCTGGAGACTTGAACACCGGCCTTTGTCTCTCACACTCCACAAACACTTATATTTGCGAAGTGACTACCGCACTAAGAGTGCACGGTAATACTATATATACACAATTAATCATTGTAAATCACATGAATCAAATTAATTTCGATAAAATTAAATTATAAATGTGGGGGAAAAAAGACTAATCGGCCTGTTTGAATATCTATATTGGGCCAAGGGCCTAATCCATGGAAAAGCCCCTCCTCGGCCATGGAAAAATCCTCCTCGGATGAATATAGCCAAGGGTAAAAGAGGTAACAGGTCACCGGTAGCGAGACTACAGATAGTTCCATAGGGCAGGGAAAGCACTAAAGTAGAGAGAGATAACAGAGAGAATGGAAGCGTCTAAGGGAAGGCTGCCTTTATTGTATTCAGTGCCCTGCGCCTAACATAGCCATACTTCTCTGTCCTTGCAACCACTCCCAACAACTGAAGGTAGGGGCTGATGGGACAAATACCTACCCTGGGGACCCCAGTCAGGAGGAGGAAAACGACTATAAAAGGGGAATAAAGAGAAACAAAGGGGGGGGGGGTGATCCCCAACACACAAGAGGCACCAGAAAAAGCTCCTCGGATCTTACCAAGGACCAAATTTTCTCTGTTAAACTCGGCCCATGAGGAATACCTTGATGGTTGTCATTCACACACCTAAGCCCAGCTCTTTGGCCCACTCTCTACAAATTCATTGTATTGGGTTCACTAGTCTAAGGTTCCAAGCATCTTGGACCTAGCCTAAGAAAACGTGTCCCTACAATAAATATGTAAGATTTTTTAGCTGTTGTCTCCATTTTACTTAAGCTTATTTATTTAATTTTTAGTTTTTATGTACATTTTTTTAATTTTTTTTTAATTTTGTCAAAATATATGTATACTTTAACACACGTTTAGTGAAAAATTAAATAAATTATCCTCAAACAAACAACCATATAGGAACAAATTCTAAAAGCATGCCTTTGTAGTTCTAGACAATGAAATTAAGTCTATGACTCTGTAATTCAAGTTTAGCAAGTTGACATGTTCTCCTAGATCGCAACTCGCAACACACCTTTTGGCTGGTGTATTGGGGTGCATCATTTTTGGCCCTTATGAGTGTATGATACATCATCACACCAAGGGTCTTAAGCGTCACACTTCCTTAAAGAGGCTTTATATTGTTTTAGTGTGGGTCATCAAAATCATTGTAGGTAAATGCTTAGATAATGAGAAAACGCCAAATAAAAAGGATTTAAGTAAAAGTTAACAAAAGGAAATTAAGGCATCTAATGAGTTTAATGGATCATATAACTAAAGTGATGCTTTATGCTTAAAGTGGACCATGTATCATGTGGGTGTGGTCGTAATGATCCTTTACTGGAATTTAATTAGCATATCCTCCTTTGGATCCTCTACAGATTCGGTTTTTAAGTAAACTGAGCAGGTGAAATATGCCACTGTTCATTATTTTCTGTACTCATAGTCTGCATTAATAATGCATGTATAATTTCCAAGTGATAAGTCCCATTGTAATAGAAGAGAATGAGCAAACAATGATATTTCACTTCATGATTTATGTAGTATACAATTGTACATAGTACATCATGTCCTTATATGATGATAATAATAATAATGGCCTAGTAAAATACAAAGTACAGTAATCAACAATTTACAATCCAAGTAAAACTTAGATATAGTACTTAAATGTTATTCCTTAAGTTCCCCTCTTAAAATTCAACCATATGACTTTTTTCTCATGAAATAGAAGTATATTTTTTTAATTAAGTAATCTCATACCTAAGTTTTAAGAAGAAAACCTAAGGAATAATATCTAAAATACTACATGTACTTAAGTTTTGTTCGTAATGGCAACACCAAGAATATTTTTTACATATATTCTGAAACTACCACCATCTTCCTATCGTTTTCCTCGTTATTCTCTTCATCGTCACAATACTAGTATTGCTAAACATATAATAGTATTCCTATCGTTTTACTTTTTTATGCATTATAGTGATATCAAGCATCTTCAACTCATTATTGAAAGTTGAAACAACAGAAGTCCAACAATCACGGAGACCATGCAAAATGATGAGAATTTATATCATTTTTGTTTAGTTGAATTGCCTCAACCAACACCTTTCACCATCACTGCACCATTGCCATATTCGTTATCAACACAACTAAAAACCATTACCACCATTTATGGAGATATACCACAACCTCATTAGTGTGTGTTTGGCAAAAATAATTTTTGCCAATTTATTTTACTATTTAGCTTATTTTTACTACTATTTATGAGCCTCCCTCTACTTTTTGGTACTATTTATGGATCTCATTGTACTATTTCAGATAAGTTTTACCTTTATTATCTACAGTATTTTCGGCAAAAAGTTTTCAATTTCAGCAAAATAAGCAGATTCCAAATAGACCTTTAGTTTTGCTGTCACCTTCTTTTAATTACAGAACCAATGCCGCCAGCTACTAAAATTCGTTTGCTATAATCACTAGTACCAAGCATAAATGTCCACTGCCCATGGCTACAACAACTTTACGACCATCATTATTGGGGGCTTCTACAGACTATATCGTAAGAGTTAATGGACTTCCAATTTGGACAATTAACTTTGTACATTATGTTTATCACAAATCAAACATTATGTTAGTATTTTTCCCTTAAGACTAATAGCCATCACATATGATTTTTGTCACATTATCAATAATTCTGAAATGTCATTATTAGTTTATTACCATGTGCATATTATGTGACAAAATATGTACTTTAATAATAATAAAAATTCTAACAAAGTATTTGAGTTATCACACCTAACATAAATGAGATAAGTTGTTCAAATCAAGGTTCTAAAACTTGTTTGGCAAAAAAAAAAGTGTTATTCCCGCAATAGTTATTCTTTGAAACCTTGGTGATTTAAAGTTTTTACCCTAAAACTTTTGAAAGCTTCAACCAGCTTTAAAGTGGTAATAATATCATTGTCAATAGGTTTAACGGTATAGTGGCTTTTGATTGGAATGCATGCACTTGTATTGTTAGGAATAAAGAATTTTACTAGTGGGCCTTCAGGATCAAGCTGGTTCACTCTTGCAAATAAAAGTACAACAATTGGGGAGAATATATATGTGAGGTTTAGGCTGTTTAGCACAAAGTCATTTCATGATATATATATATATATATATATATATATATATCATCATTCTTGTAATATACTATAAGGTATGGTCAAAAAGGGAGGAAAATATAATCATATATATGCTTTTGAAGCTTAAACAAACCAGGAGCCTTATATTTGGATATGATTGTAATAATCTTTAAGTGAATTTAATACTTACTATCATGAGTAGAAGGGGTTTCATGATCATCATCAAAAACTAATTAGTGTCTTAACATGATAATAGAAAACAATTATCATAAAACGGATGTTATAAATTTGAAATATTATTATATTTATCAACAAAAAAAAAAAAAAATTGTTGTATAAAAAATGTTGTGAATTTTTTTTCCCAATTCATTCAACAAATGAGTAAGAGGGGTCCCATCATCATCTTCTACTCATTTAGGCATTCATGTGGATGGGGTTGATCATGAGTTCAACAAGTATTTGAAAATTATCTAGAATAAATCAGCTAAATCATACCAAAAAAGAGTGTATCAATGGGCCTCATCATCTTCTACTCATTTGCTAATTGAACTTTTGGCAATTTGTCCAAATTAATTGAACTAAAGCTGCTGATCAATCATAGTAAAAAAGAGTGAATGTTTTAAAACTATGATTATGCATATCCCTTTCATTAGTACACTTGTCCAAATTTAAAAATGCATAAAGCACTATTTCAAAAAAAAAAAAAAAATGCATAAAGCACCTAAAGGTGACGTGGACCACCATTTTGAAGACAGCTTTTTTTTTCAATAATATGTTCATCTTTCCACGTTCCTGACCAAAGTCGGTCGTACGTGGCACATAGCCATTGGTTCACATCTTTACAACAAGGAATCTTAACCATGAATTATTCTCACCGTCCTCGAATGATCAACATGTATCTGCTAAAAAGGGGAATCCCTATAATGCAAGGTAAAGCTACACAAACACACTATTTGCTTTTGTTTTCTTTGATAAATACTCATTTAATATACACAAAAACTCATTTAATATAGTTATCTATTCTTTTTTCTATAAACAAAGTTTGAAATTAGCAAAAGGAATTGCAAGTTAAGAAATTTATCACACGGATCGAGCTTGACACACAAGCTCACTTCTTGATCTAATTCCCTATATAAGCTACTTTTGACTACACAACCTTGTCATCCAAAGCAAACCAGTTCATTCTAGAAATCATTTCAAACAGTTCCACCCTACAGAAGAACCATCATAAAAACCAATTCAAACCCCATTTTCTTTCACCCTTTTGCTAAACATGGCTAGGTACTACAACCAACATTATTATTACCTAGACTACCTCTCTTTCCCTATCCACCTTTGCTTCTTTGTTTTCATACTCTTCTTCATCTTGGGCTTCACATGGTACATAAACTATGAGTCTATGTTTGAGGACTTGATCACTCAGATCAAACTCGTCCTCACGCTTGTCCCCTTACTTCTATTGATACTAGTTCACTGCCTATCCAGTGGTTTTCCATCTCTGATACCGTTGCCGGGGGAGAGGGATTCGCTTCATAGGGCTGGAGGGTCTCCTTGGGGTGTGGCACTAGTACTTGTTTTCCTTTTGTTCATGATCTCACACCAATCTTCTTTTCATGAGCGTTGGTTTCCCTTACTAAATAGGTGATGATCAAGTTATTTTAGTGGATTTTGGGTCATACCTGTAAGAGAAAAAGTGGGCTAGCTTGACTTGTTCTTTTTGGCATACAAGACTTGCTTTTGTATTTAGGTTATTATGATAGCATATATGGTGCCTGTGAAGATAAAGATATTGTAAGAATATGGATCTCTGTACTTAATTTGTTTTGTTTTATTATCATTGATCCTGTACTTATGACCAATTCCAACTTTCTTCTCTTTTGTATACTGCTTTGCCACTTTGAATCTTTTTTAGTTTAATTATGCGTGTGCTCATTCTGTTTTGTTTATCCAATCATGCATCATCAGTTTTTATTCGATGTATAAAATTTATTCAGTTGCATTTGCAAATTGCAATAATGTCGTAGACATTATGTTGCTATTTATTAATGAGCAATTAAGATCTTATATCCTTCATTCATGTATTTATACTTCATTAATCATAACTTGTCGTGTATTTTTTTTTTCTTATAAAATAATCAAAGCTTAAAAAAATTTATTAAAAAAAAAAACTTACACATGAAAAGTAGTGAGTAATTATAAAATATAATACAAAAACTGGTTTCTATTCAATTGAGATATGGCAATATATTCAACACATTGATTCAAATTTGTTTCTGCCTGATATAATCTTTTCAAATTTGTAGTGGTACTTTGATTATGTAATATATTATAAGCCTATTTAAAAAACTCTATATACTACTTTCGTATTCTTGTGTTCTAATAAGTATTATTGTTTCCTAAAAAAAAATATTTCTTTGACTTTTATATACCCATCATGTCTTTTGGTTCCAGCTAGTTTTATTTTGAGAAAGTGGTTCTAGCTAGTTAACAATTCAAACCAAAGCATTGCGTCGTTGAGTCCAAATCTTCTGTCCAACTTTTCCTGCTCCACTTTATATTCCACCAATAAAAACTTGTCACGTGTTCACCTAATTAATTAAATACTATCATTATTGACTTATTAATACTACCGTTATTAATTAATAGTAGTATTTAATTAATTAGGTGAACACGTGGCAACTTTTTATTGGTGGAGTATAGAGTGGAGTAGGAAAAGTAGGACAGAAAATTTGGACTCTGCATTATATAGTCATTATGCAAAACGTGCAACACTTAAAATAACTAAACCCAAGGATAATTAATTCTTGGAATGGGCTCGAGTGATAGTCCAATGGTAATTGTATTTGGGAAATGTTAACAAATGTCCTAAGGACATTAGTTTAGGAACCATTTTTAGAAACATTTTATTGGAAATTGATAAAGTAATTAATTTTTTTGACAACTTTTTATATTTCACTTGAAAGTGTTGTTAAAACTTTCCTAATTTGGTTTATTAATAATTGCTCTAAAGGCACTCGTTAACATATGACCAATTGTATTTTTTGTGATGCTTCACAATTGCGGTTTGAATCTCCTTCCTCCTTCCCCCTCTGCCTACTAGCTAACTACCTAAAATAATAATAATAATCTTGGAAATGAAGGACAATGGAGAGAGAGTAGAAGGGGAATGTGGTTGAATGTAATAAAATTCAGTGGTGAATAAAAACCATTTTTCCCACTTAATGTTTTACTTTATATTTCATCAGTCACAATAAACCTATTAAGTTGGATCACTTCTAAATCAACATCTCAAATTTTTATTTTGAAATTTTCTCCGTCAACATTTTAATCTCAGTTAATCCACTCATTTATCATTTGTCGCATTTTTGTTGTTAATCAATTAAAAAAAAATTCTATTAAAAACGTCATTTTTGAAAAAATGATATCATATTTTGGCAAGTTAATGGCTAAATTCTAATGGATGTTGACACTTGACAGAAAGGACATATTAACATTGTTGTACTATTTGAATATTTGAATTGAAAATTTTTATTCAAGGGACCAGTTTTTACTCTTAGAGTATCTCCAACAATCACTGTATTTCCATTTTTAGCAAATAAAATGCCACTATTCACACTCCAACAGGTTTTCTAAACACAGATTCTCCAATTTTTTTTTTTTGAAGTTGCTATAGTACTTCTCTTAATTTAGAGAACACTGTAGCAACTCCAAATCAATTTTTCTATTTAAAAAATTATCTCAGCTACTATTGTATCAATTCTTTCTCTCTCCTCCGGATTTTTTTTTCCTCTTATTCTCTCCGTTTCTCACATAATCCAAACACAAAACAAAATCCAATTCTTAAAATAAAGTTAAATCAGAAAGAAAAAAAAAAAAAAAAAAAAAAAAAAAAAAAAAAAATCTGACTCAGCCTGGTGGTGGGGAGGACGACGAGCGGCGGTATGGCGAAAGACGAGCGACGGCGGCAGAGCGGAGCCATCAAACCCATCTGTTCTTTCTCTCTCTACCTCTTTCTCCGTATCTTATTACAGAGAAAGCTGGATAATGTGTTGGAATCAAGTAGAAAATGAAAAAAAAAAAAAAAAAAAAAGTTTGAGAAAGAGAGCTAGAGAAAGAAAGAGAGGGAGGGTTCTGGAAAGTGGAAAGTAGAGAAAAAAAAAAGGGAGAGGATAGGGATATATGGTTATACATGTGTGGTGGAGAAAAATCAAAAGAAAAAAAAAAAAAAAAAAAAAAAGAGAAACGTATGGATGATAGAAAGAAAGAAAGGAAAAATAATATATAAAAAAAATGACAATTTAGAAATTCTACCACAATATTTTCACAATATTTTCACAATAAATTTTAAGTAAAATATTGTTATTAACTAATATTGGTGAGTAAAAATATAATTTCAGCAATGAGTTCAAATTAGAACTAATAACAATTTTCCACATAAGATTTTGATGTGATTCTTGTGAAAGTATTGCGAAAAATGTTATGAATATAACACTTTTAATTGAAAAATATAATTGTTGGGAATTAATATAGAAAGAATAAATGATAATAAAAAAAGAATAAAGAAATAATGAAGAAATAATATTTAAATGAAATAGAGAATGGGATAGAGAATCTGTTAGAAAGTGTATTTGAAAAAATGGGTAGGTAAAAGTTAAATGTCATTATTCATTCTCCAAACAGTACAAAAATTTGGAGAAGTTGCTGGAGATGCCTTATAAATTTAAAGGGCATAAATAGTATTTTAGACAAGAATAACAGAACACATAATAATCCCTTCATAATGAAAATTCCAGAGAATATTGTTGTTCTTTAACAATAAGTACTGAAAAAACGAAGGAAAAAAAAAATTTAAAATCAATCATTTGCTTTGAAAGACTAATGTTCTGACTATAATTGAATGTGGCAGGCCCGGTTGTTAGTGAGTACCGAGTACAAGTAAGGGATCCATATACATTTCAGATTTCAGAAAAATTACATTATATTTTATATTTAAAAAACAAGGTATAAACCGGTGGAGAATTCAAGACTTCATTTAAAAATTCTAGCAACCAAAACAATATCATAATTAAAAGATAGTTTGGTCGAGTGGTTAAAGCGGGCTAGGGATTCAATCAAAATAATAATAATAATAAAGCGGGCTACGGATGGAGAATTTAATTTAATCCACATTTAGGTAGGGTAGATCTGGGTGCAATGGCCTGAATTATGGTTAGGGGTACATGAGGGTAGCTCTTTGTTAATTAGTTGAGTAATATTACATGCACAAAAGTTTCACAATTTCTTTTAGAGATATGATCGTATTTCAAATTTTTGGCACCCGATCCATGATGATTGTTCTTTATTATTTGGCTAGGATACCAACTAGTTTTCTATGTAGGCAATAATTGAACTTTAAATCTCTCATTTGATAATAAAAAATTTTACCAATTTAACTAACTAGAATTGTGCATTTTTTTGACATAGTTGAGTTAATAGGATTTTACTAGTTCTTATCAGACACACCACTTACATAACTTTTTTATCTACCATTAATAATTTGTCACATTAATAATTCTCAAATTATTTTTCCACAATAATAACACTATGGAAAAAGTTGCACCCTATATATCAACTATATAGGCCCTACAATTTTGGGGAGAGGCTAATAAGTGAAGATAAAAGTGTTTCTATTGAATGAAAGATTAGGTGAAGGGAGGAAAAGATAAGACCCTACCGGAAGATTAGTTGCATAATTCTTAAAACTTTAATGGGCTTTATGATGTGGCAAGGTACAAGGTACAAAATCATATACAAATAAAGAATTGAAGAAAAAGATCGTCCTAACTTCTGCCCCTATGTTCTTTGTTCTCTCTCTAACATTTTCATTCAATTCTCATTTGGGTTTATGTTTAGAAGGCGAAAGCTTAAGATACTACAATATTTTTCTTTAATTTTTTTTTCCCATGGATGTTGTTGGCACTTTCCCTATCATCAAATTTTGTTAATGTTAGCAGAATTGTCTCATAAAGCAAATTACAAAGAAGTAAATGCCTTATTAAGCAAAATTCAAAGGAGGTAAGTGTCACAAAATAAAACATAGGGTAGCTTCATATTTGAAGGTTATATCGAAGGAGTGGTATATATAATTTAATTAGTTGATCTCTAACGTAGAAGATAGTTCCGTTAAGGTGGTGATGGTTAGAGAGGGTCATGAACGTTGTTGAACTTGCCGGTGGTATCTTCCTCCTCTTTCATGCATAGTTGTCAAAATTATGATCTAGATCCTACGATCTTATGATTTTACGTTCTCACCTATTCAAAACGATCTAAATCTTTCAAGGATCTTTGCGATCGTTTAAGATCGTACAATTCTGACGATCTCAAACAATCCTGATTTCTTGTAATTTTCTTTAACTTGACAGAGGGTTTAATTGGATCCAAATGAAAAATAACATTCCAATAAACTAAGTTTTGCTATTCTAATGTAGAGAAATAAAGTGTCAGTTGAACACAAATGAAAAATAACATTCCAATAGAGTGTCATGTTTTGAGATTTTTGACATCTTTAATGATGCTTACAAATGAATTAAATGATGTGTGGTAATTATATCAAATGAATACAAATTTTTGGTTTTTTATAAATGTATAATTTATGTGATTGTTTAATATACCAATTTTTTTTTTAGTTTTTTTTCTACAATCCATGATCTCATCTACCTCACACGATCTTACGTAAGCTCTCAATTTTGACAACCTTACCTTCGTGCATATATTTGCCCCATTAAGATTATTATCACATGCCCACACACATCCTAGGCACCACGATCTATCTTGTGTAATTGAAATTGCTAAAACTCACATTATCATTGTTAAATTACCAATTCTCTCAAAAGTTTAAACTTCTATCTAACAATCATCATCTTCATTACCACATATTGACTACCATGCACGAACTCTAGCTGCGATGGAACTGTATCAAAGTTAAGACCCACATCATAATGGTAGTGACCGATATATAATCTTATAAAAGAAATTGCCACGGCAATGAGGGCCTTCCATGTAAGTGTTGTCGCCACCACTACCCGTGAAGGTTGGCATTTTGATAATGATTCAGAATCACAAGCACCAGTACCTTTGGCAATGGCTTTTTAGGCTTGATATCGATGCCTTATTGAACACAAATCTTTTGGTGATGATTGGATTTGGAACAGGTCCAGGTTTGTTTTTAGGTGGTATCACAGGCATAATATTCTCTCTTGGTGGGAAGAAAAAAGCCAAGTCAAATCTTGGGTGAATCAAGCTTCATTGATCCCCCTTCTGCTTAGTTTATAGCATTAAATTTAAAACACAATCTAATGCAACTTAAAATATGAGGTTTATTAAACAAACAAAAAATAAAAGAGCAGTACAATAACTGTGTATTATTATTAAACATTGCAGACGTATCAGATGGCATGTGTAAGTCTTCCCCCGTGAATCACATTGGCAGCCCCACAGGCCACAATGCCTGTACGTACTGGAAGTCTGGAAGTAAAAAAGATTCTGTGAAAATTTTAAAAAATAAATAAAAAGAAGAATCTATGGGACCAATTTATTCAAATATATGTGTCATATGTAAACGGTAAAGCAAGGAACGTAAGCTGTTGTGACTTGTGAGTTGACTATAAAAAAAAAATCTTTGGGCTTCATTGGATGTATTCTTTTCACCTCTATAACAGTTTTTAATACATCACCTTTTTAAAGTTTAATTATAATTTTATCAAATAAACTATATAAACTAAATAAGTTAATTTTGTATTGTATCTCTTTTTCTCTATGTCTCTAGTTAGTGTAACTTGATTGCTTGGGGTGTTCCCATTTTTTGTCCCTGTTTATGAAAAGTTTCGATTCCCTCAAAAAAAAATTTAGTGTTTGAGAATGATTTTTATAGAATGTGTTTTGAAGTGGATACACAGTTTATTTGATTGCTGGTTTGGACAACTTAATGAAGATTGGAATGTTGGATCGAGGTGCAAGAGAGTGGTTGTTGATGGTCTTATACTTATGGTAATGGAAAAAAAAGAGAAGATAAAAATAATTGGTTTTGCTTGGACCATCTCTTATAATGTAACTTGCAAGTTTAATTAACACTTACAGATAAGGTCAATCAATTGGGTGAGTTGAGCTGAATGGTATCTCTCACACCTTAAAAGTGTATGAGAGAACACGGGGACCTCAATTTGAGCCTTGGGGTATTTATGCAATATTTCTAACTAATTTATTATAAATAATAATAATAATAAGGCCCATCATAAAAGTAGATAGAATCACCACTTTGATATGGAACATGAGGGGCTAAAATAAAAACACACCTAAACATAAAATGTTATAAGTGTAATTTAGTCTCTAACTAGATGTCTAGAGTCTCTTAGACCAAATAAGATGAGGCTGCACCCTAATCCAATAATTTAGTTATAATAGAATTTGATTAAGAAAAGCTAACATAGGGGAGGAGGTACTTTAAAACACCATAACTACTAATTTGTTTATATGATATTTGCATCAAAGCAAAATATTCTTGTGAAAAGTTAGTAAAACAACACATTGAGTCATTGAGATGTTTCACAACTAACAACACTTACAGCTTTGAAAATAAAAATTCATTAATTGGGATTTTGACTGTGTAAAACATTATTGAATCTATAGATATAGATGTCTTTTGAGTTTTGTCTGTATTATTATGGTGATAGATGATGTACGAAGCTGTAATTGTTGCTTTCAGAGGGCTAGGTAAGGTTAGCTCGAGTCCTTTTATAATAAATGAGGGCCCATAGGTAAAGTTATTTGAGGGCCTGGATAGTTTTAAATTGAATTTATAAAGGGCCAGATTTTAGTTGAATTTTTCTAAGGAAGTGGGGTCCTATGTACCGGATCCCTAGCTCAACTTTTGACTGGGCCTATAATTTTTTCACTACTAATTATTCCTATGTACCGGACCTACCTGTTTCATAATGGAATAGATTTAATGGCTGAGATTGATTCAGAGTTAAAAAAAAAGAAGAAGGAACTTTCAATCTCAATAATTGGATAATGAAAATAAGAAAAAGTTAAAAAATTAAAGTGGTAAAAATATTTTGTAAGTAGAGGAGGGATAATTGCATTCAATCCTATTTTCACATCTATAATTTCTGTCTTCTTTTTTAAATTGAACCAATCTTTGCACTCAGACAATACAGATTGTCCTATCTACTTCGAGTGCTGATAAAGTAATCCATTTTTTTTTTGCTAATCTGATAAAGTAATCCATTAATCATAGAAGAAGGTATCTCGTGAATATGACATACGTATATCCCACTAAACGTGAAGTCTACCTCGAGAGAGATTATGTATATTAGCATATGCCAAATGTACAAGATAATGGGCAAAACTTTCTAGGTGCAATATATTATGTTTCCTCATTATATTCAAATACATGGTTGCATGGAATAATGAAGTACAAAAAAATAATTTTTCCTCCAAAAAAAAAATTATACTTAATGCAGTTATTAGATTGAATTTAATTGAGAAACATAATACACTGCACCTCAATAATTTTATCTAAGTTTTAAACCTAAGTTTTATCTTTAGAAAATTATTAAATTGTACCTAAGTTATCTCCAAAATTATTAGAACCCATGGAACACATGAGACTTGGAAACCATTACATTGGCATCCGGTTTCTAAAAAATATCTCATTTTACCATCTCAAAAGCTACTTTATTTATTATACTATACCATTTTACAATACACCCAACATCCTTACTTTTATTTTACCATACAACACATTAAAATAATATATCTACATAATAAAATATAATATAACCCAATACCTAAATAAAGCCCAAATAAAAACCTAACAAAATATTATTTAAAGAAACTACCATCTTGCTATCGTACCATCATAAAAGTAGGATGGTATTGTAGCCCAATTGTAAAACTATTTAGAATTGGAAGTGATGCAAAATTTATTGGGTTTGATACTAAACTTTAGTATATTTGGAGTTTTAGCATGCCGATGCTTGCTCCCCACCTATACTATTATATGTAAATCTCAATGAAAAAGACAATCACCTTTGTTTAATTGTTTCCTTAACAAGCTGATCCCTTTCTTTATATTGTGTGCACGCTAAATGTTGATGGCAAGGTATTGCTAATTACTATTCAACTTTCCACCCTCTTGGGAAAAAAACAAATGTTTGCATGATCCATCAACAAATGGCCAAAACGGAAAAAGGAATAAAGCAAAGACTCCATGCTGGGAATCAAAATTCAAAATGACCTACTGAGATAGTGAAGAATATTCGTTCTTCAGAAAGTGGGTTCCAAAAAGTAGTTGTGCAGGAATATGTATTTTAATATAGCAGGGATTAAAGAATGATTTTACACTAACAAAAACCACAGGAAAATCCCTATTGCAAATTGAAAATTGAAAAGCTCATCTTTCACTTTACTGTTGAAGTAGAAATTACAGGAAACCTCCTATTGCATTTTGCAAGTTGGAAAGTTCATCCTCCACTTTCCTGTTGACGTTGAAAACAGCAGGAAAACTCATAATGCATTTTGGCAAGTTAAAAAGTTCATCCAGCACTTTCCTGATAAAGTAGAAGCAAAATTTATTCCCCATATAATGCAAACATCAAAGACAAGGCTGTGCTTGTAGCTGGTGAAAAGCAAATTTGAGGTAATTTTTTCATAAAAAGTTTCCCCTATTCCTATGTTTATAGAACACAAACTGTGAGATTAAGAAGAAAAAAATAGAGCACAAACGGATTATTTATGGGTGGAATATTTCCGTAGTTCTTCAAAATCAATGGAAGTGGTTTCATCCTCAAAAAAAAAAAAAAAAAATGGAAGTGGTTTCAATATGATGATTCACTCTGAGAAGCTAGTTAAACACATAAAGAAACCAGAACCAAGATTACATTTTACTAGCATATATAGTAACAGCAGTTAATCCTTCTCCTCATTTCATTTTCCACAGAAATGAAATGACTGTTAACTTACATTATGGAGAAGGATACATTACACACCTATATAGCACACACATTTGTGAACTGGCATACTTGAGCTTTGCTTTAGAAGATAAGGCCATGCAAGGAAGGCTGGTAGGATATGAGAAATAAAAGCAATAGGAGTACAAAGGCCACACCCCAAGGTGAGCCCCCAGCTCGGTGAATGGCACCTGGCTCAGACCCTGGCATTGGGAGGTTAAAATGGCTGCCTGTAGAGAGCCAGTGAACAGCAATGACCAGCAACAGAGGAGAAATCACCAGCAAACGTTGCAATAGCTCAGATGCTGTGGCCATAATTGCATCATAAATTACATAACCCAAAAACCCACAGATAAATATAAAGGCTGCCATTAGGAGCCACATCTCTGAGAGGCTGAGACTTGATGCTCTTGATCTTGGGGCTGAAGTCATGAGGAAAAAAGGTTAGTGAGTGATTCTTAGGGAGTGAAAAACTGAAAGGGTCAGGACTCTGAAGCTGTCAAAAGACATACATATGCAGGGATATATGGCCACAAAATAATAGCAATAATAGAGGTGTCCTTTTGTATTTATCTGGTGGACCTATGGACTTATAAACTCTAATTTCACTAGGATAAATTATTCTGTAGTTTGAAACTTTTGTCAGACTTTTTACCAAAGGGAATCAATTCACTGAGCCTTTAACCTTAGTTTTAACTCATTCCTTT
Organism: Quercus lobata; assembly: GCF_001633185.2. Classification (NCBI taxonomy): domain Eukaryota; kingdom Viridiplantae; phylum Streptophyta; class Magnoliopsida; order Fagales; family Fagaceae; genus Quercus; species Quercus lobata. The sequence goes on along the minus strand of NC_044904.1, from coordinate 10,316,772 downwards.
GAAGGCATGTAGTCATGGAATTTTGTACAGTAACACTAGCATCTCTATGATTCAATCAGTTACCAATCATATATTTTATTGATTTGCAAGGGCAATGCTGGAATTTCATAAGAATCAGGTAATTACTTTGCCTAAATAAGAAAAGGCAACTCTATGATATGCACAACAAAGACATAGGAAAATGCTACTCCTAGAAAGCTTCAATAGTTGCTTTGAAAATTATCATGTGAGCATGTAATGAGATGCTTCACAAGTTTAAAAATATTGTCTTGAAGTAAAAGTAATTCCTCTGGGTATTAACAGCTCATAAGATGTGTTATTCCAGATGCAACCTATGCCTATAAGCTCCACTTCTAGTGATTCCATGTAAACCATCACTTGCTCGTGGCAGAACGAACAAAAATGGCAACTTTGTGTTCTAGGATTTTACCTGATTTTATATACATCATGATGACTCAGCCAATCTCTCTAGTGCAACAACTTTAAATGTCCATAACATGAAAGTTATGCTGCTCAAATTAGAACTAATCTCTGGTTATTGCTTGCAGGAAAGGTGACTGTTGAGAAATTCAACATTTATTTCTTGCACATTTGTCAGGTCTCAGTTCTCACACATAACGGAAAAATTACACTCATAGGCAAGCTGAAATTTCATTTTACAGTAACATGCAAGCTGCATTTGCGTATATTTATGCAGATTGGCTGTCCAAATATGCCCTTGACATTCTGTTAAGCTCCCCAAATAGCCTCCAAAACTCAATTCCATATGTACCTTTTAGTCTAAGACTTAATATTGCGCTCATGTTGGGAATCTAATTTCACATGCTAATAGTGCAGCTGTCAACAAGAACAAAAATCCTGGAAAGCTCAAGTACTTTGTTACAAAAGATAAGTTCACTAGTGATTCATCTCTCTTACAGTCTACACTACGCCTCTTTAATTTCCAAAACTATGTTCTTCATCCCTGAATTCTCAGCAAAATACAGAAATTCAGATAGATTATGACTCTTCATTAGCCAAGATCAAAAGTTACCATACAGCCTCTTTGATGATTACCTTAGTACAAACACTATTTACTCCAACCAACTGTACCCAGGAGCCTTCTTCAAGCCCTTCTGTTTCATGGCTACTCTCAGGTCAGCTGCATCATTCCAGAAACCAGATAAAGTAGATACATTAGCTGCAAGTACATAGTTTGCTCCAAGTTCAGGCTCTAATTTAAGTAATAGTTTCCTAAGGTTATCATCTAAACAAAGGTTCCAGCCATAGGTCCTACATGCTCCCAGGAAGCTCCTTATTATTACTGAGTTAGGCTCCATTGGCATGTTCTTGATAATCTCATAAGCTTCATTAATCAATCCAGCTCTTCCAAGTAAATCAATCATGCATCCATAATGCTCCATCGTTGGCTTGATATCATAAATTCTTACCATCTGATCAAAATACTTTTGACCCTCTTCAACAATACCCAAGTGGCTACAAGCTGACAAGATCCCAGCAAATGACATACTGTCTGGTTTCAGCCCAGTTCTTTCCATCTCAGTAAACAATGAAATAGCATCTACCACATGGCCATGATCTGCAAGACCAGATATCATGATTGTCCACGACTGCAAATTCTTCTCACCCATCAAATTGAAGACTTGGAAAGCTTTGTTAATATATCCACACTTAGAGTACATTTCAAGGAGAGCTGTCCCTAAAGCAACATCCAATTCCATATGGTTTATGATAATGTAGGAATGAATGGACTCCCCTGTGTTGATATCAAGAAGATGAGTACAAGCAGAAAGCAAGCTCACCAAAGTGACTGAGTTTGGTCTTTCATTTGCTAGTTTCATTTGTTGGAACACCTTAAAGGCATCTGATGGACAGTTGCTGTATAAACATAAAAGTAAGAAAGGAATAATTTAACTGGGGTTAAGGTGAATCTGTATTATATATATGACATGAAAATTACAGAATAAGGGAAATGGCCATCTTGGTAGCAAAGACATAATAAAAGTCAATCTGAATTATTTGGTCATTTTTCTTAACCTGACAATTATTATAAATTATGATTGGAGGTGAAGCTTTCTGCAGTTCCATGATGCAAGAATAAACATTGAAGCTTAGCCATGATTAAGGCAACTTTTATGAATTTTAATATAAAACAAAGTCTAAGAGAGGAAGAGCAAAAGCTAAAATAAAAATTAAAACAAATAATAACTAATTCATATAAGAATAACAAGAAGAAGGTTTTCACACTAAAATCTCTCTTCATGAGGACACTAAATTAACTAAGAGTAATAGCTAACTTTCTTTTTCTAGAGGATTCACAGTTTTAAGTTTTAACATGTCAAACAAATGAAAGGAACAGAGAAATTTTCTTAAGCAGGGATTATGAGGAAATAGAATGTATGAAGCACATTGCAACATTGGACAAGTATACAAGCCTTAAACCTGAAAACACATGCCTCTAGGAACTTTATCTCCAAATCCCACGGCCCAAGTGAGTTGTAGGAAGTACCCAATCTATAAAGCTTGACTAGTTTATTAATTCTCTACTCTGTCATTGTAAAATTCAAATATGTGGAGTAATTCTAGAGCTCTTTCTGAATGACATAGCAATTGAAATCATGAGTTCACAGTTATAAAGAACGTGTTTATTTTTCATGAGAACATGTTGGTATCAAGAGTCGAGAAATCACCATGGATAGGTTAGAGAAACTTTTTTTTGTGACCAACAGTTAAGAAAGCACCATGAATATTAAATGCATCTTCATTAAGGAAAAGTTAGCATACTTGATGAACAAAAGGAGCATATATTAATCCAGGCCCGGCATGAAAGTTCAAGAAAATAATTAACAAAGGAACTCTATGTGATTATTATCAGGATTTTATGGTCAGTAGAGGAAGTTTAGTAACCTCGATCTTTTTCATTACATTCAAAAACAACTATAACTCTATGTTATAATTTGGGAAAGTAACCGATAAAATCACTAATCAATTTTTACTGGGTGAAAAAACCGAAAACACTAAATAGCAAGTGCTGCTGATGACAAATCATCTGAAAGCTTTTATAATGCTCTTAATCAAAACATCATCAGTCAGTCCAAACTCCAAACAAGGTTGCATATGAGCTGAAGCATTAAAGGGGCATACCAAGCAACATATCCTGCAATCATGGAACTCCAAGAAACCACATCTCTCACAGTCATTTCATCAAACACCCGCCTCGCAAGCCCGACAGCACCACAAGCTGCATACATTCTCAAAAGGGTATTCCCTATATACCGATCCAAATCAAAACCCGCCTTTATAATCATCGAATGCATCGCCCCACCTTCTCCGACCAACGAACACCGGCCACAGGCTTTCAAAACAAAAGGGTATGTGAAATTGTCTGGTTTAATCCCAACCCTTTGGAGCTGAGAGAACAGCCTCACTGATTGTATTGGAGTTGAGCTCTTGGTAAATGCTCTGATAATTGTGTTCCAAGCAAAGAGCGGTGGAGTAATGGGCAAGCTATCGAATACTAATTTTGCAAAATTGACTGAAACAGAGCACCCTGAAAGAACGAACTGAGAGATGAATTCGGCGTCGTGATCAAGAGCGGTTTTGAAAATCAGAGACTGGAATTGGAGGAGATGGGAGGTAGTTTTTGACCGTTGGATCAAGTTTTGAATTTGGCGGGAAACCATGACACTTTTACATTAACACAAAAGACTTTAAAAGTTAAAACTCAAAGACTCCGAACTAAAACAGCAGGTTTTGGCTTTTAATCATTAAAAACATCCAAATTACACTATCGACAATTACAATAAAATGGCCTCTTCAAAAAATAAAAATGAGAGGTTAGAACGTGTTGGAATTTGGGACAAATACAAAATAAGAGGTAACCTCAAACATTGATTTCATATCCCCTCTCCTACTATTTACCTATCTCAAACATAAGACGTAGTTTCATTTTTACTCCATTAAATTTCTTCTAAATCACGTTGACTCTTTAACATGTTTTATCAACATTCCATTTTCATATAAGTAATTGCTCAAACATAAGACGTAGTTCTATTTTTATTTTATTAAATTTCTTCTAAATTACGTTAACTTTTTGACATGTCACATCAATATTTTATTTTCACATAAGTGATTACTTGAGTAAGATATTAATAGGTTGGACAAAAAATTAACACCTATTGAATTCTTAAGGACTAAATAACAACCTTTCAAATTTTAAGAACAAAAAATAAATTTAATCAAATTAGAAGGGAAATTTTGCACCTTTACTCTTCTTTTTTTTCTTGTTTCCATGCATGTTCATTTTAGATTTTAGGTTGAAATTTGTTTTAGTATGCATTTAGATCTTAATTATAAGTCAATTTATTGTTTTTATTATACTATTTACAAGTCTCACGTAAATTCTCTACTTATTTTATTTAGTACTTACTTTCTGTCCAAATTTATTTAAAAAAATGAAGCCTTGGAAACCTTTTTTTTTTTTTTAAAATAATACTTATCACACAATTAATTCTATCAAATAATATGTCTTGTGAATATTTTCAGTTAAATTTTTATTAATAAAAAAAAAATGTTAAAACTTTAAACAGCTTGATTGCTGACAGAATTGGACTCTGAAAAGGTGAGGACTAAATTGACCAAAGTTTAATCTTAGAGTCTAATTTTTCAATTGAAGTAAAAATCAATGCACTAAATTGAATTTTAGCCTAAATTTTGTATCACACACAGTCACAAGACGCCGTCGTTTCTCTCTGCTTTCCGTCTTCTCTTGTGAAAGCAATAGAGAGTAGAGACTACTCAGAAGAGAGAGAGAGCTAGCTAACAATGAAAGTTTCAGAGATTTCAATGAAATCCAACAACAACAATGGGCAAAGCAGTTCAGAGAAGCCTAGCAAACCCCATTTTAGACCTGCTCAAGATGACACCAAGCCTGTCCTCCAAGACCCAGTACTCTCTCTCTCTCTCTGTCTAAATTTTTATGTGAATATTTGGCCTTTAGTAGTTTTCATTTGACATGGGTTTTTCATATTTTGCGTTTTTTGATATCATTGTTCTATGTGTATGTGGTACCATTCATTTTGTTATATATCAATATAGAAAATTTTCAATATTGTAGAGGCTTTTGGAGATAGAAGCCTCTCCTCCAAGACCAACTACTCTCTCTTTAAATTTTTTATATGGGTTTTCCATTTTATGTTTTTTGATATATCTTTATGTGTATCTAGTTCAATTCATTTTCTTTTTTTGATAATTGTTGCTAGTGGGAGAGGGTAATTTGAACCTAAGGAGATCAGGTATAGCTGAGCTACAAGGTTCTTGGCTACAATTCATTTTCTTATATAAATATACATATGGAATTTATTATGGGGTTACTTTTGTTAATTTAAGTCTGTCCTCCAAGACCCACTGGACCACTACTCTCTCTTCAAATTGTTATTTGGATTTTTGCATTTTGTGTTTTTTGATCTCTTTGAGGGTAGTTCTACTCATTTTTTGTGAGTGGTACAATTCATTTTTGTTAAACTAATATACATTTTTCAATTTTGAGATGGATTTTTATTGATATAAGGGTGTTCATTTCTGTTTTGCTTTTTTGTTTTTTGGGTAGATACTCAGGTCAGACCCAATTGAGACGGAAGAAGCAGTGCTCAGATTGCCTCCTTTCCCTGTTACTAGCAGATCAAATCCCAGTTCAAAATGAGTTCAATTGCCAATATATTGTTTTATTGTATCTTTTTCTGTGTTTTGGGAATTTGATGTAGAATATGAATTCAGATCAAATGTGCTTAACTGAAATAAAATTGTTGGAGTTCTACTTTTATATGTGTATTGCATGGCCATGTATGACTTCTATAATAGCCTTGAATGTGTTGGACTTCTTTTTGGTGGTTGAAAACAAGCTTTTGAATATAAGGGTTTTTGGTTTGCATTTCTCTGGCAAAAATAATGACTAAATGGTGTACTATTCAATTTTTTGAAGATTTTTAATATATATATATATATGTGTGTGTGTGTGTGTGTGTGTGTGTGTGTGTGTGTGTGTGTAATTGTGAGAAGTTAAAAAAAAATTTAGCTCTGTAGAGCTTCACCTGTACTTTCCAGGTTTGAATGCCAAAAAACCAAATGCTTACTCTAGAATGGTTATTCACTCCTGTGTGTTCTCTGGAAACAATTTGTATTTAGAGCAGCACACATTGCTGAAGCCAGGCACAGAGCCAATCTGATCTGTACATTGGGTCCTGCTCTGTGAACAGCACGTGAGTTCTCTCTATCTCTCTAACTTTTCTAATCAAATTGTTTATCTTGGTTTGACAGATCCCTCATATCTTTCTGGCAAAGCATGTTCTTTTAATATGATTTTGATCTAGAAAATAAATAGATCCCCAAAGCACAACAGTCTATGAGTGTTGGATGTTTTCCCTCATTGCCTGAACAACCTGAAAACTAACAGATTTAACATTTAAGAGATAAATTAGAAATAGCAATTAGCATCAATCCATGAGTGGCCATGCACAAATTTGCTTGAAATTCTAGGTCTGTTTAATGTTTTTACTTGTTGGTTTGATTTTGATTTGTATTAATCAGAATCCTGTTGTGTGTTTGTCAATTTTTTTTTCCCAATTAGATTAATTATATTGGAACCATTTCATTGTTAATTGGTCCAAACAAGCATTTGGTAAATTGTACAATTGTTTGGAAAGTATGCCTGTATGGATTGGCAGGTGCGTTTGTGCTTGGCCTAACACAATTGCTGGTTTGTTTAAAAAAAAATGAATGAGATATTTTATTAATACCAAATGGAACATATACTATCAAAAAACACCCCCACCTGAGACCAAAAGCCAGCACATATCTAGCAAAAACACCAAAGAAACAGAGGCTACAAGGACAACAGAGCAAACCCAACTCAAGACTCAAAACTGAATGAAATCTTCCACGTACAGCACAAACCTCTGTTAATGATTGAGTGACACTTTCTTACAACAATTCAACTCTACAACTCACATAAATAACATTGGCTTGAACCTTGAAGAATTGCATCCTCGGATCTTATTCTCCCATTGCACAATCTAGCATTACAATCTAACCACAAATGATAAAGAGTGGCAGCCCAAGCTAACCTGCAAACAAGATCATCCAAATTGTTTGATTTTTTTTCTTTTGATAAATACGATAGGATTTGAACTCATAACATCTGCTTCATGATAATTGCTCTTTATTATCAAGTCAATATACCAATTGGCTCTTTATTAAAAGAGAGAGGTGAAACTTAGTTGTGTATTTATGTAAGATTTTAGGGTGTTGATTTGTCGGCAATTCTGGATTGTTATCTGTCTAGGAATTATGATGATGAGATTTTTCCTGGAACTTCTTGCAGAGCTGTGAGCAGGAGAGTTGACTTATAAGATTGATTTAAAAAGAAAAATCCATGCTCTCGTGGGTTATTTGCCACATGAGTCAAGGCACAATGAAGTGTTATTATATAGATCTTAGTTCTGTGTGCAAAGCTTTCACTCCTCAAATTCAGGCATTTGTGCTCCCTTTTATAAATTTCTTTCCAAACTTGGTGTTGGTTTCATTTCCATAATTAATTGGAGAGTTGATCCTAGCAGTTTAATGGTTGAAGAAATGCTGAAACAAGGTAAGAAATTAAGAATATGCAGCCCAGAAAAGAGAGAGGATCTTTTAATCTGCTACAAGCAGAGATTGTGACTAAGATAAGCAGTTGTTCATGAGAAGGGTTGTGTTCAATGAGGGAACTGTGGAATATTAGCCATTCTTACTGGCATTAGATTAGAAGTGGATGCGCTTTTCTTTTTTGAATGATTTAGCAGCTAAATTCTTGTTTGGAAACCAGATGGGAATTCAATTTTGACTCTATTCAAAGATGTGTTTATCAATCTTATTAAAAACATTTCAATTGACAAACTGCTAGCATTTTACGCACCGAAGGTAGCCCATTCAATTGACAAACTGCTAGCATTTTATGCACCGAAGGTAGCCCATTCACCTCAAACATAAACTGGAAAATTATTTTTTATAAGCAGATTTCGAAATTTATAACTACTCCATATCTTATTTCACTACATGCACAGCATGAAACAGAATACTGACTAGTAATGCCAACCAACTGATGTAGCCTGTGTAGGTTAGTTAAATTCAGTCTTAATGTTCTTCAAATAAACAAAATTTGAGGAACTTTTTTTTTTTTTTTTTTGAGAAACAAACACACACAAGAAAGAGAGAAATGGATTTTAACACAAAGACACACCACAAGAGAAATGGATTCTGAAGCAATAAACACCACCCCCTCCCCAATAAAAAATTAAAATTAAACTTTTTTTTTTCATTTTAAGTTGGCTTCTGATTGTGAACATCAATTACTTATATAAATACATAATGACCTAAAGTTTAATATAAAAATATTTCCTTATGGTAAATTTTGCATAAAAATTACTTATTTTCTATAAAAACATAATTAAAAAAATCATTTGACCCCACATACGTTAATTTTATGTTTTTCCCATTTTTTATCTACAGAAGGAAAGGTTCAAGAGAAGCGTGACTTTCTCCTTAAAAATTATGTTTTGCATTGATTCTTGCTCATAATTGATAATTCACCTTCCATGCATTTAGGGCACTCAAAACATACAAGATCTTTGTCAGCTGGAAAATCTGCTGTCAATGAATCAATCTGCAGGGACAAACTGTTCAACTTTAGCCATTCCATGTGAAGATAAAATGTTTGATTTTTTATGGATTAGTGGAGACTTGAGAGAAGCAATACAAGACACATTGCAAAACTACTCATTTCAAACAGAACACCAAAATATCAATCACAATAAAGCAACATTTTTACCTAAAAGATAAGAGGCACTTCAATTAATTCATCTAATAATATTGCGAATCAGAGTGACAAAAATAACCCAATTAGGGCAATTTACAATTCCCTTGATAGAATTAATAATATTCAAATATAATGTATCTCTTCCAAAGAAAGAATCAAGCATCATCCTCAGATGCTGCTGAAGAACACACTCCTGAAATGTTTGGAAATTTTGGAGGCAATCTAAACACGGGTTCATTAACACCACTAGAACCTTGAAATGCTGAACCTAATGCATAGCCCAAGGCTCGAGCAACAGGAACCGCAACGGCATTCCCAACTTGAATGTATCTGAAACAATATCAAAGAATAGACTTAAAATCAACAACTGTATCAATAATTCCAACACAATTAAGCATTATTCCAACACAATTAAGCATTACAGATTCATAAAACCAAAAAACCAAATTTTATCTATCAGATATATTCGAAATGAATAACTAAGAAACTAAAATTCACTTTTTCCTGCTACAAATATGTAGAAACACTAGACTTGTCATGAGCATCAAACTAGTCAAGAACATCACTTCACATTTTTTGACAGAAACCATAAAAAGGTTGACAACTCAGCATGAGATGCAATACAATACCAGCAACACAATGCATCAGAATTGTTCTATTCAAATGATACTACATAACTACATAGCATGGCAAACCACATCTTGTATAACCACAACTGACAGAAACATTAAAAGGGCATCTCCTTCCCCTTTCCCTAATCACTCAAATTCTCTCTCTAAGTTTTGGCCCCAAGGGAAGATGAGAATTGAGCCAACAATCTAAGCTTCTTGAGGCATGGTCCCCAGCCAATTGTGCAACCCCTTCAGGTCTAATTTAATCTCGTGTAGTTTCCATATTTACGAAATCAGCAAAAATTCACTCATGAAATGGTCCTCTTCTATTAACAACCACTTTAGTTTTGTCTATTGTAAAGTAACAATTCTGTTTGAAAAAGATGCCAAGTAGGATAAAGTGCCATTTGGGCACCACAAACTCATGAGATTTAATAGTAGAAACATGTATTTGCAGTATTTTCTTCAACCAAGAGTAGGAAAATGAAAGGCACCTCTCTTTTACTGGACCACAAAGCTTGTAACAATCAGGAAAACCCTGAAGTCTGGCATTCTCACGTATTGTGAGTACCCTGTTCTGTACTGGATGTAAAATTGCCTGTAATAGAGAGACATGTTAACCATCAAGAAACACCGTGCATATCCTTTTAAGCTATAAGAATTTAAACAAGGAGATGACCTGATTGTGAGGCTCAGCTCGTGTAACAACAGTTGGCACAGTCTCATCCCACCATAAACGTGCAAAAGGTCTACAAGAATTTGTAAGGAGAATATATGAAAAGCAAATCAACTAGCAAAATCAACAACAACAAAAAAAATCAGCCAAAAGAAATACTTACTTAGATGACGTCCCATTGACAAAACTCATTGCATAATCTGGTACCTACAAGTAATGAAGTGAATAGGACTTATCAGCCCAAATTGCTGAAAATAATATGTATAAATATATCCATAACCACCACCATTTGAAAAAAACAATAGTAGGAAAAAAAATAAAAAATAAAAAACTTTACCAAGGGTTTCCCTGACTTCAAATAGACTCTCTCTACATCTGGATCCCATTCTACTTTATTTTTATTCGAATCTGAACAGATCCGAACACCAGGCAGATCTCGGAAATTTGCACCCTAACCAAACATTCAAACGAAGTAAAAATAAGAAAGCAATGCACACATGGAAAATATTAATACTTCAATCTAGTTGCATCTCTCCTCCCTGGTTATCTGTTTGCTCCTCTTCGTATTCTGCTTTGAACATTCAGTCCACTGAAATGCTATTAAGATGAATGAGACCGAACCCTAGGAAGAATCCTCAACCAAGGGAACCTCACCCGAAGTTGACTCTCAGTGTGGGAACGGAACAAAGGCTCTCAACAGAACTTCACTCAATTAGGAGGACAGGCATTCCCTGTGCTAGTCAAACTATAAATACATATTGCATGATATGAAAAATCACCTTTTTCTGAGGGATCTCACAAACACGCTCATAATCATCATTATTCAATGCCAATGGACGATGATCATAAAGGACACATTCTAATGGTTCTTGCTTTGGAAGACCCAGCAATTCTGCCAAAAAAAACACCCACCAAAATGTACATTTAGACCTTCAACATTACCTACCAAATTTATAAAGAAAGTTGATTGACTTGAAACACCATTCAAAGAAAGAAAGAAAAAAATGGAGAAAATACAGTACATCATATACTTCATTGAAAATTTTCTGTTATTAGAGTCTATGATTAATATTGACCTGAAAAAGGGGAAAAACCATCATACACATAATTCTATATTTAATAAAACAGTAAATTAGCACACTTGCTAGTTGCTATAAACGCAAATTTAATATATGATAACAACACAAAACCTGCAGTACTGATCAAAAAGAGTTACTTATTCAATGTTAGTGTATTAAAAATGTTTTCAAACTCACAACATGTAATGAAACAATTGCATATACGGGTATATGGGAATAGTATCGAAATACACATCTTCAAACAAAATTTTTTTCTTTCAATGATGCACACCCATTGAAAAAGATACTGATAAAAAAATTAATTTGAAGCATTCTCAAGTTTCTCCTTTCAACAAATTGACACTTCAAAAATGAACATCACACAGAATATAACTCCATGGATTTAGAAAAATTTATGCAACAAACACAGAAGCATACCATCTCGGCCTAGTCTAATAAGCTTCTGGAACTCCGTCTGGGGAGGCCCACTGTAGGGCATTTCATCTCGGCATTCATTATTCTCGACCTGAATAAAACGTGAAAAGATAAATTATATTACAATAGATTGCAAACATATGTAAAAAGAAGCAAGTAATGATAAAACATACAGCGATACTTATCAAAAAAATAAAACATACAGCAGGAAGGTCAGAAATTGCATCTTTAAGCAAAAGCTTTTCTTCCAATTTGAGATTGTGGCCTTCATCATGAGCAACTGTATTCTTCTGCAGCAATACATAAATATAATTATAAGAAAACCATCGGCAAGGAAAATAGAATTTCTACTATAGAGCAAGGTAACCCTCTTATACCTCAAACTCTAATGGAATAACCCCCCTTACAACAACATCATGGGTGGGGAGTGGGAACTGAGGCAGATTCTGCCAAAAAAAAACAACTAATTAGCACAAAAATGCTTCAAGATAGTCATACCAAATAAAAAATATATAATTATTTACAAACCTCAGTAGGCTGTGCCCCCCATAAGAAAACACGCATGCGAAATTGTGGAAGCCCATATGCACCTGCTGCCATCATCCCCATCCGGACTTGATAGTTCATACCAATAAGACGACCCAATGCATAACGTCCAAGAAAGCCATTTGCAAATTTAACAAGATCAACCACATTTTCCATTAAAACATATCTTGGCTTCAAGTGTTGCACTAAGTTCATATAAACAATTAGTTGTTTATTTTTGTCATCATCCAATGGATTTTCTTTATTCCTAAACCGATTAAAACCACTTATGCCTTGACAAGGAGGTCCACCACATATCACATCAACATCACCCTACATTATTAAAAAAAAAAAGTATAAGGTCACATTCAAGTTAGACATAACTTGCTTCCTAATTCCAGTTACAACAAACATACCGGTAAAGGTAAAACCTTTGATCTATAACCATTGGTGACAAATTCTTTTATTGTCTTAACACAATTCCTGTAAAATGAACCATAATTAGAAAAATATATAACAAAATAGCATATCCATAAAAATGTAACAAAATTCCATGCAATACCCCAATCCCATGATTGGTTCCCATGTGTCTTCATCAGCTCCATAGCCTTTCCAACGAACCTAAATACAAGAGATGATAAAACCCAATTGTCAAAAAGAGGCACATTCTAAAAAACTTCAAATTTTAAACCTTAATACTGCACTTAAAATTTTACAATATTACATTTTTTGGACCATTGAACTTAATAGTTAATTACTTTTTTAGAGAGCACATGATTGAATTTATTCTAGCTTCTCCATGTAAATATTCTAACATGATAATCAACTACAATTTCTTACTCAAGTGCAAAATAATGACAAAAATAAAATCAAAACAAATAATAACTAATTCATATGAACTAATTCAAATACCTTAAGATATAATTCCCGTTGTTTTGTCTCATTAGGGTCACCATAACATATTCCCAATATCTTTTCAACTTCAAAGACCTCCCCATCTTCATCATCAGCCTCATCATTATTGTTGTCCTCGTCACTACCATCACCATCATCGGCAACAAACAAATCCGCATACACTTGTGGAACAGCATCACTTTTAAGTAAGGAAAAATAACAACACAATTTTTCCCACTCCTCTAGCAACAATAAAAAATCCTCAGCGGATTCATTTCTAACCTGATTTGCCAAGGATAAACTAATATTAGAGTTTTGCACTTAAGCATAAAAGTTCCTATGTATCAATAAAAGAAAAGAGACCAGAAAATCTACCTCCGTCTCTGGATGGTTTAACCTGAGACTTTCACAAGCATACCGGTTTAAGTCAACAGCCCATCTCTACAACAACATACAAAGGAAATAAATTAGTTCCAAGACATAATGATGATGATAAGCTGACATCTAATTCAGGTTTGTATATATTTTGGCTTAAAGAATGGAACTTACGGTAACAAGATGTAAACCAAACAAATTAGCTCCAAGACATAACCCAGTCGACATAGCACCACAACCGGAGTAGAGGTCTAGCAATGACACCTCTGTCTTAGAGTGATCTTGAACTTTAAAATCTTCTTCTTGTTCAGTCCCATTCATATCACACTCACAAGAAATAGTGGATGATGCCTCACAGCTACTATGCCTCTCTTCTGCAAGTTTATAAGAAGGAAAAAATAGGACAAATAAAAATAAAGTCTTTCAAATTTAAAAACACATACAATTTAATGCAAATAACACAAAATTCCAACCTGTTGGTAACTTAACAAATGTAGAATATGGCAATAAATAGAGCATGTCACAATAATAATCACAATTGGGAATTGTTCTATTTGCTGGATCAACCTGAAAAAGAAATTTTAATTACTATCACACTATAAAAATATCAGAGAACGTATATAAGAACTTATAAAAATCAAAGAACGTATATAAGAATTTGAAATCATACATCCAAAGGAATCCTAGCAATTGTTAATTTTTCAATTAGACAATCCAGTGGGTTATCATTCTGGATTTCCGAATAGAACACACGCTTGTTGTCAATAAGATTGTGACAGTTCTGTATGACCTATGGAAAAAAAAATTAAAAATTTAATCAGAACTAGGCATTAGTAAGCTAAATATTGAGGACCAAAATCAAGAGATAGTGTTAAGATGATACTTACCGTATCCTCAGCCCTATAATACCATTGAGCTGTAAAATAAAAACCTCCATCCACTGCCTCAAACATTTCAACAATCTTGCCAATATAACTAGGCATTCCTTCTGGAGCCTAAACATAACAAACAAATAAACAAAAACACAAGTTAGACTATCAAAATAAAATATACAATAAATAGCAAAGCATTTCAAATTAAAACTTACCTTAACATGAGCATCATCATAAAGATTATAGAGAATTTGACCATCAACCTCTGCTTGAGTGTAATGGCGTCGAGCCAAAATAATTTCATCAGATTCATCCTTACTTTTTATGACCTAACAATATCATCACATCACTTATCAAGAAGATTTATAATATTTCATTACATAACAGTAGGTTTAACCATCTAAGAAATATCTCATTACATTACAAGCTTACATCTATAATTAAAATATATTACTCATCAACGAAACAAAAAGGACCAAATTAAAACAACATAATTTTATTTTAACTCACAACATTACTCTTAATTAATGATGATTTGAAATAGAGCTTGATGGCCATCTTCCATCTTTATTCATAAAAAGTCAATATCCATAAGTGGTAGATCAAGCTTCATGAAACATGATTTTCACTACTCAAGTAAAAAACCAACATAAAAACAGAAGTATTTCTTGCTTTTATTCAAGCCAACCAAAACACATAACAAGCAATATTAACATTTTATAGTTTTGAATTTCAAAACTACTTTTAATATATAAAACATTAATGTCGACGCAATCACAAAAGTAACTTTACAATTTGATGATATAAAAATTTCCCCAACAACCAAATAGAAACTTCCAAGCATAATGTCTCAAAATGACTACACTTCTGATTTCACAATATGGTTTCTGCTCAATAAAACATTTATATCTACCCAACAAAGCTCAAATCTTTACAATAATTTAACTTAATTCAAGTCAGCTCATGACACATAAACAAATACATTAATGTCAACGCAATCACAAAAGTAACTTTACAATTTGATGACATAAAAATTTCCCCAACAACCAAATAGAAACTCCCAAGCATAATGTCTCAAAATGATTACGCTTCTGATTTCACAAGATGGTTTCTGCTCAATAAAACATTTATATCTACCCAACAAAACTAAAATCTTTACAATAATCTAACTTAATTCAAGTCAGCTCATGACACATAAACAAATACATCATAGACCAATTTGTTTTTCAGACTGATTTTTTAAACCAAGCAAGAATTGCATACATGGACATTAAGCCCAACTATTTAGCTTACTCAAAATAAGCTCATTGTACTCTTTTTTCCATTTCACATACCTAGCAACCAGACTCCTCCACATTTGGTAATAGAAAAAATCTCGAACTCTACAATTTAATAATTGACTAATTTTCTAGAAAACCAAACAAAAACCCCACACAGAATTGAGTTCAATACAACAAAAAGTAAACGAACCCCGTACAAATAAAAATATCATATACCCATTGGTCCTTTTTTTAAAAATTGAACATTCTCAGCAATCAAACAGCTCTATCTGGATGCAGACAAAACTCACAAATCCCTAGCCATATTTTACTAACACATTGATTTTCTGACTAACCAAACGGAAACTCCACACAAAAATTATCACTTCGAGCAAACAGAAAACTCAAAAAGAAAGCAAAAAAATAAAAAGTATACCTTTCCCTTTTCCTCGTACCGCTTAGGCCAGCGTTGGCGAGCCTCTAGGTCCGGAACTGGCTCTCCGACGAACCTCGAATCTTCCTCATCATCATCCTTTTTCTCCACCGCCCTCCTCGGCGAACTGCTCTCCTCCTCCTCCTTGGGAGCCGCCGCCTGAGGCTGCTCTTCCACTCTCCGCTTTTTCTCGGTCACTGACTTTGACCTTGACTTGAGCTTCGCCATTTCCGACTCTTCCTCTTCCGCCCTACGCTTCCTCGGCGAACTACTCTCCTCCTCCTCCTCCTCCTCCTGCGGCTGCGCTTCCACTTCCTGCTTTTTCTTGGTAACTGACCTCGACCTTAACACGCGCTTTGCCACTGCCGACTCTTCCCCCACCGCCCTAGGCTTACTCGGCGAACTGCTCACCTCCTCCTCATTCAGATCCGGCGCCGCCGCCGCCTGCGGCAGCGCTTCCACCTTCGGCGTTCTCTTGGTTACTGACTTTGAGCTCGAGTTGCGCTTTGCCATGGCAGAGAAGTGAGAGATCGGAGCGTGTGTGTGAGAGAGCGAGCGCGAGAGAGTTGGAGAGAATAGAGTTTGAAAAGTAGAGTTTGAGAGGGAGAGGAAGGGATTAATTAGGTTTTTATGAGATATCGGGAAGAGCGAAATTTTTGAAAAAGGGCGGAGTGAGCGGGAAAGTGAAAATTATTGAGTTTGGACTTTGGTGAAATGGATTTTAAAAAGGTCCATGACTCCATGTGTTTTTTTTTTGTTTTTTTCTCTTTTATGTTTTCTTCCTTCTTTTATTTTTTTGTTCCTTTTTTACTTGAATCCAAAGGGTGGCTACAACTAGATAGGCTTTATTCTCTCCACAGTTTATGGACGGGTGATGTGGGAAAATTGTGTTTTGTTTTGTTTTGTTTTGTGTTATTTTTCTTTTCTTTTTAGAAAAAAAAAAATTTAACACTTTCATTGTTTGTTAGTAATTGGAAATTATTGAGTGTGACTTGTATATTATATATTCATCTCACATAAAAAGTAAAGTAATTTTTACACATATGATCCATGTTTACATGAAGAGGAAGATATAATACATTAAATGAACGGAATAATTTATTCTCAACGAGAGTATAATATTAACTAGTCGCTAACCCGTGCGATGCACGGGAAAACTATTTTGTATAAAGATGAAACATTAAATTACTTAATGAAAAATAGAAATCAAACTTAAGTTTAAAATAAAGCACTTACTGATCTTTGAATTCAGCAGTCTCAGGAATAAATGATGAATTGAAAAAAAAAAAAAAACTTTAAAAAGTGTTTTTTGGTAAGCCTGGCAATAGAACAGGTTGATAACGAAAACAACAATAAATGAAATTTTCCAATAGTTAGAAGCACCAACAATGAACAGGCAAAAAAATTTCAAAATTTCAATTTCATACTCTAATTGAAAAGAATTATAAGAATTGTCATAGCAGCATAATTATTTTGACTCTAATCATCTCTCTGCAATAAATTTTTCCACAATACAATTAAGGACCAAAATGGGTTATGTATGAACTCCATATCCTGTTCCAAACCCAAAGATTCATCTAAACTACAATTCAATCAAATATAAAATACAAAACAGACACAAGTACCCTCTAATATAATTATTTACATAAAAAGAATTGGGTCGAAAAAAAAATCAGCACAATCTATTAAACAATAAAATTTCAATATAATCTTTGGGAAATATCTCTCCCATTGTCATCTTCATTGTTGTACATGATATGACATGGCTTCAAACTGTTGGCAGGAGGAGTCAGATGTTCCAAAAGAAACTCATTTGTTAACTATGGTAAAACTCATTCGATTGTGAACTATAGTAATTCTCATTGCATGTAGCAAGTACTGTCAACAAACCATAAATTTACTCTATCTTAGCAAATAGAAAAAGAGGCTAAAGCAAGGAAAAAAGAAGAATGATTCATTTAAAGCTTTACGTAGGCATTTGAATTGAAGTGCTATATAATGTCTCAGTTGTAACCTTAATAGAGGACAACTCATTCAGCCCAGGAAAAAAATTTTCAAAATAAAAAGAGAGCAAAGAACGAAGCATTGAAAATATTAGTTTGAATACCAAGCCACTGCATTATTTGGCAGAAAATAAGAAAAAAGACTATTCAATGCATTGAATTAAATACCTTAGAAACAAAGTTCTACCAAGCACCTATCTAAATTTGAATGCTTGAAAGTTGAAAGTAACGTTGACAAACTGCGCTTTGACCATAAGGCTTTCATTATAAAAAAAATTTGAAAGAAACAACAATCCATCATTCCATTATTTCTATATCAATTGAAAATCTGGCAATTGAAATCAAATCTACTGATTAAGTACATTGGCTATTTAGCAGAACTGACATCTAAGAGTTTCTTCATCCTTTAATGACTTGGCAAAACATATTTTTTCCCGATCGTTGGGTACAAACAGAATATTGTTTGTATCATCATAACTTATGATTGATACATAACAAAAAGTAGTCAATAACCAGTATCAATTAAAACCAAGATGCACAAACCATAAAGTGGCTACAAACTAATGCAAGAGTAAGCAAGGCATTTTCTCAAACACATGGTGTGCACAAAATATTTCAATGCCTTAGTTATAAATGTTTGTTATTATAAAAATTAAAAATTAAAAACAGAAAACAATAGCTTGATTGTGAAGAAAAGAATTACCAATAGCAAACCACCAAAAAGATACAATTGTTTAGTGTTTTAATAACTCATGTCTATGTCCATTACTCATAGCTTTCTTTTCCCTGCAACCCATACCAACAATTTGCATTAAATAATCACAACAGAAAATCTTCTATCATTAGTAAAATTTTCTCATAATTTCTATCTTAAATAGCTCTACCTTTTCACTTTGCTATTGCTGGGATTTGCAGACAGCTTCTAAACTATATAGATTTGGTCTTTCGTTGTGCATAACAGAAAGCAGAAAATAATCCGTGGGTTACTAAAGGAGGAAATTGGAAAAGAAGCTGGGGTCTGCAACCAAACAAAGAATCAAATAAAACCCCTCAAAAATCAAGATGCTACTATTAAAGAAGATTCGGTCAACTAAAATACAAAATAAATAGAGACTAAACATGAAACCAAAGCTTGACACCTATTAAATTGGGCTATAAAAAAAACATTTGATGATTGCTACAAAAATCATGAGCTAAAGCTGAAAGTTCAATCCAAAAGTCCTAAACTTTAGGAAACTTGCATCAAATACCAATAAGTGTATTATTCTAACAAAAAGTCACATATCCAAGTCCAAAATTTTATTATAGCCATCAATAGCAACCCAAAGATAAGAAAAGAGAATCATGAGCTAAAGCTGAAAGTTCAATCCAAAAGTCCTCCATAAAACAGGAATAGAGTATGGAAAAAACAAATAGATGAAGTCTGACTTATCTCTAACTCCAACAATACGGTAACAATGCCATACAAACATATTTTGCAGCAACTTTAAATGAGAATGAATTTCATTATTACAACATGGTAAGAAAAAAAAAGATTTCAATTTCATTGAGACATTCTGTCAAACACTTAGGGTGATGGGGAGGATTTTAACAAAACAGACATAAATTTTTTACCAAACCTTTAATTTTCATTGATTCTAATTTCTCTGGGTCATTTTGTCAAACACTTAGGGTTGGCTTATTTTCACAAAGGATACCGATTCTTACATCATTCTCTCAACCATTATACCAGCAAAAACATGAGAAAGAGAGAATTACTGAGAGAAAAAGCAAGAAAGCTGGTGAATTTGTCAAACAAAATTGGATTTTGAATAACATATGGAAGACTTTGTATGTTTTGAATAAAAGGAAGATCGATTTGTTCCAGAAGACAATTTGCGATGTCGTTGGGTTCTTTGGATTATGCCCGTTTAGAGAGGAAAAGGGGTATGAACTAAAATTCCTAACTTGACAACAAACCATAATTGAAGAGAATATTAGAAAAAGAAATTAATACCTTTGCTGTGATGAAATTAGAGTATTCCACTTCATCTCTGCAAAGAAACTGAATGATTTAAATCCAAAGAGATGAATTAAAAAAAAAAATATATATATATATATATATAAACGAAAACATTTAATCAATCACATCAGAATCCTATTTTCTAAGCCCTAGTTTCTGAATTTAAATCTAGAACCACAGCCAACTGAAATTATAAATTTTGAAAACGTATAACAAAAAATCAAAGAAAGAATGGGAACCCATCGGTGGAGGAATTTTTTTTTATCAGAGAAAGAGTAGGAACCCATCAGCAGCGGTGTTTATGGGCAGAGGAGAATTACCTTTTGAGAGGAAGTAGGCCACAACCCGAAAATCAAAGAGAATGGTGAAGGACCCTCAAAATCCAATTGCTATCTCTGTCTCGGCATTTCGCGGCTCTGTGTTTTTTTTTTTTTTGGATGCGGTGGTTCTGTTTTTTTTTGTAGAAGAGAATCTGTCTAGGGTAGCAAAGCCACAGGTAGAAGAGGAGTGGGGGGGACGATAGAGAGAGATACGTTTGCGTTTGAGGGAGAGAAATAGGTTTTATCGGGTTTGTTTTTGGAGAAATAGTTATTGGGTCAGAAAAGGGTTTTATTTTTATTTTTTTAATAATTTTTTTTTAAATAATGCTGATGTGGAAAAATGTGGGAGCTCTAAAAGCTTCGGTTTTATATATATATATAGATAAGTTAGTTTTAAAAGGGTATGATAACTGACTTTTTAACGGTATTCATTCAATTAAAAGATTTGGAACGAAGCAACGAACTTCCAAGTATAATTTGGTTTTAGCAATATCAATAATAAAATCCATTAGTTTCAGTTTTTTTTTTTTTTTTTTTTTTTGAGAAAGTAATTTGCTAGTTTCATTAAGGCTTCGTTTGGGAGGAGAGAATAGAATGAAATAGAAATTAATAAAAATAATAATTTTAGAATATTCTTCTCTTCCCTTATTTGGGAGTTTTAATGGAGGGAATGGAAAGCTCATTCCCTTGTTTTGGAATTTAAGTGGAAAGGAATTGAATAGGTAAAAGGAAACACTCATTCCTCTCTATTCCCTTAAAACCTTAAATTTTAATTCTCCCCAAAATTGGGAGGAATAGGAGGGAATGAAATTAGATTTAATGATATTTTTACTAAAACTCCCAAAATACCCCTATATATTCAACCCTTTATTTTAAAATAGGAGTCTAATAGTATTATTGTCATAAAATGATTTCATTTTATTCCCTCCATGTTACTCTCAAACAATATTACTTACATTTCATTCATTTCCATTCTTTTATTTTAAAATATCCAATCAAGATTACTTAATTCCATTTTTTTCTCTTACTTAAATACATTATATTCCATTCATTTCCATTCCCTTATGATCATTCCATTTCATTCCCTTATAAACTCCCAAACGGAGCCTAACTCACCTAATAAGTCAATTTTTGTACCGTTATAAACAGGCATTATAAGTTCGAATCTTGTCAATAAATTAACATATATAAAAATTTCAAGAAGCAATATCTCTTTTATTTCTTTAATGGTTCAAAGTTTCCATATAATAAATTAGTTTTTGAAATGCATGATAACGGACTCTTCAAAAAGGGAAGAGTTAACGAATGCCCTAAACGCATTGGTTAGTGAACCATTTTAAGAAAGTTTTTATCAAAAATAAAAATAAATAAATAATGTTTTGACATCTTTTTCAATTTCTCATAAAAGTATTATAAAATGAGTAATGCTACAGACATAAACTATTTTACAACATTTTTACAAACTGCTGATGTGGCAAATTCTTACTAGTTATAATATGGACTCATCACTAACATCACATTTTTACTTGCAATAACTATTTGGAAAATACTAAAGCCATATCAGCCGTTTGTAAAAATGTTGTAAAATAGTTTGTGTCCGTAACATTACTCTTATAAAATATTTAGAAATATATGATAACTACGGTATTCATTCAGTTAAAAAATTTGGAGCGAAGCAATGAACTCCCAAGTATAATTTGGTTTTAGCAATATTAATAATAAAATCCGTTAGTTTCAGTTAACTCACCTGATAAGTCAATTTCTACACCATTATAAACAAGCACTATAGGTTCAAATCTTATCAACAAAATTAACATATAGTATTAAAAAAAAAATTAAAAGCAATATCTCTTTTATTTCCTTAATGTTTCAAAGTTTCCATATAATAAATTAGTTTTTGAAATGTATGATAACAAACTCTTCAAAAAGGGAAGTGTTAATGAATGCCTTAAGCATATTGATTAGTGAACAATTTTAAGAAAGTTTTACCGAAAAAGAAAAAAAAAAGTAATTAATATTTTGACATCTTTTTCAATTTCTTATAAAAGTGATATAAAATATTTTCTAAAATAATTTATTCATAATTACTCTAAAGGCAACCGTTAATAGGATCCCTTTAAAAATATTTGTCAAAAACTCACAAGTATAACAAATATAATTTGGTTCTATCAATATCAATAATAATTTTTTTTTTTTTTTGAGAAAGATAAAATTTGTTAATTTAAGTTAATAAAATCCATTTATGTACCATAAAACAGACATTAGGCTAAAATCTGGTCGCGACTTCCCCTTTCCTTGTATAGGGTCCAATATTCAAACTCTACGGCTTCACGTGAGAAAGGACTTGCAATCTTGCACGTGTTTATTGACTTGTTAAATCATAAGTCATAACATCAATTTGCTCAATCAAACAAGAGTTTTTTTTTTTTTTTTTCAAGTAATGACACCTTGCACGTGCGGGCGTGGCTTAACCTGGTCTAAAAAGAAATACAATGTGGCAAGTGATGAACGCATAAATTGCCACTAATCACAAAACAGTTTTTTCACACAATTTTTGCCATGACCTTTTTAAGACTAGTCACTAAACAGTTTTTCACCACAATTTTTGCCATAATATTTTAAAGTGGTATACCATGAATAAAGGATAATCACATTCACAACTCATCACTTTTTCTCCACCATTAACTGTGGATCACATCAAAATTATAATAAAAATTGTGTTACTAGACTTTCCTATCACTAAATATGCGAAGAGAATCTTACTTTAAAAAAAAATTAAGAAAGTTAATTTTTGATAATTCAAAGTTACAATGAGAGAATTTAATCTATGGACATCTCCTTTAAAAATATTAAAATATGTCAATTGAGCTACAAACTCATGATGAAGAGAATCGATTACACAATAAAGAATAGTTAAAACATCTAAAATCAAATATAATATCAAATTATTTACAAATTTTGTTTTCGTGGACTTGTACGACCTAAAAACTACTGAAGATTGCTTTCATGAGTTGTACAATATTGAAATTGTAATGCAATGAGAAGAGGGATTTTTGCATTTTCTACCTAGAGCATTCACAACAATACATGTAAAATTTGTTGTATAAGTTTTTAACATAAAAAGCTACTTTTTTCTATTTTATATACTCACTTTTTAAAACAACACATGTGGGGTATAGAAATTTAAAAAGGAAATCATGCCATGTGTCATACCTAAGGCCGAGAAGGCCAATACAGTTCCGAGGAGTCCATACACTCAAATGGTAAGGCCGAAGAGGCGGGCCATGGCCACGTCAATGGCACATTGCAGGAGGGGGCCACACTATAGAGGAAGAGCTTCGGAAAGGGGGTTAGCCCTGACGTGATTGGAAGGATGGTAGCTGCCACCACATTTAATGCACCTCACCAAACACCATGGCCGCATTTATGTAGAGAAAACCCCTAAACAGTGTTGTCTTGGTTGCCGCAATTCACAGAAGACTTGGGAGGGCGTTTGATGGAACAATCACTCGAGTAATGGCCTGCATGATCAACAAATTAAGGGCCAAGATGAGAAAAATGAGGCTATATATTGTGAGAGATCCTCCAGGAACAGGGGGGAGTTTATCTGAAAATTTGGAGAAACACTGTAGTGCAAAGAACTAAAATTGTAATCAATTTTAAGAAGAATATACTCCAGTATTACTCTCCTCGGACTTTTCCGAGGGAGGATTTCTTCAAGCAAAACCTATTTTCCTTTGTTTTATTTTAATCTTAAACCCATTGTGAGTGTTGTCCCATTCATTGAAGCCTAGTTTTTAGGCCACTCTCTACAAATTCATTGTATTAGGCTCTTTGGGCCTTAATCCATTTACCTTTTGGGCCTAGGATCCAAAACCCACACCTACAATACACATTAGATTATCTATTTTATACCATAGTTATCAAAATCATAATGAAGGTTGACCTAATTGAAAAATTGGTTCATTAGTTCATCAATTTAACCGGTGTTTCATTGGTTGAATTGTAGGTTTATTAATTAATTAAATAATATATTTTATAACTATAAAAGCAACTAAAATAAAATAAAACATATTCTATTTAGGTAAACTAATAAATTATAACAATAAAAAATTACATCATATGACATAAAAATTAGAGAATATAACAAAAATAAACATATCTAAATCGTCCAATAACTTTTTGACATTTTATTATAACAAATTTTGTCTCTTTTAGTGTATAAATTTTTCCATTTTTGTCTCTCTCTCTCTCTCTTTTTTTTTTTTTTTTTTTTTTAAGTTCTATCACTTTATCCTAGTTCTATAATTTTATCGCTATATCTTTATCTCTTTCGGTCTCATAACTATCACTTTATCTCTTTAATCTCAACACTCAACTCTTATCTCATGGCACAACTCTTACTTTATCCCTTCAATATTTCATTTTTATCAATTTATTTTTTTCAATCTTAAGTGGTTATCAAAAAAATTTCAATCTTAAGTAGTTTAATAATTAGGTTCAGAGTCTGCAGACTTCAAAGTTTAGACAATCCAGTAACTTCAATAGTTCAGTTTGGTCCTTTTTCACAAATACACAAGATTTTTTTTTTCTTTTATCCACCAGTTAAGAAGATTAATATGTGCAATCCATCAATTTACATGGTTTGAGAATGGATCATTGCATATACGGTATTTTACACCAAACCATTCTAGATAATGATTTAGTTCACAAGTTTCACGATTTCACCAATGGTCTAGTGCGAATTTAGTAACTATGTGTTATACTACAATGCATTTAGCAAGAAAATTCTGAAAAATAAAGAGAAATTAAAATTTTAATGCAAAATATATGTTTGAAAAGTGAAAATGTAAAATAGAAAAAAAAATTGCCAAGGGTGACGTGGTTTTCTCTGATGGAACGCTCTCTCTCCCTCTCTAAAGAAGAACTGGCGGAATTAGCACGTAGTAATAAGAAAGTTAAAAACGTCAACCATGCAAGCTTCCAAGAAGGCCGGGAGTCCAATCCATCAATGCCGAGCCATGGTTACAGCCCCTGGAATCGTGCAGCTTCATTCAAGGACAAGCTGGTAGGCGAGATACCAAGAGCTTTTACGTAGGCTTTCAACTTCGGAGACCTTATGGAAGATGATATGGAGTCGGATGATGAGGTAAAAGCTCTTCGTGAAGGTCTACTTGCAGTGAGATTCTCCAAGGATCTTAAGCAATGGATTCGCACACCGTAGACTAGAGCCCTCATTATGAAGGTGTATGGCAGGTTTATTGGATTCAACTACCTTCATAATAGGCTCTTATCTTTGTGGAAACTAGTGGGTAGATTAGACTACATGGATTTAGGACACAGCTTCTTCCTCACTCGGTTCTACTTAAGAGAAGGTTTCGAATCTATATTACAAAGGGGTCTGTGGTTCATTGGCGAGCATTTTCTGCCCATTAGGCCGTGGAAGCCAAATTTTCACCCGGCTACGGCTAATGTCTCTTCCATTGCCGTCTGGATAAGACTAAACGAATTGCCGATTGAATATTATAATGCAGAAGCTCTGCACCAAATCGGTAAGACGATAGGTAATGTCTTAAGGGTGGATACTCATACGGCCTTTGAAACGAGAGGAAGATTTGCTAGGCTCTGTGTCTAAGTTAATGTGAACAAACCACTAACCACGACTATTTTGATCGGAAAGTTCGAACAACCTATCTCCTACGAAGGAATTCATAAGTTGTGCTTTGTCTGTGGGAGGATAGGGCACAAACAGGAGTACTGCCCACAAGTTATCCGGCAAGATTTGCCACCAAAGAAGGCGGAGACAGTGGCAGAAGGGGAGCGGGATTTAGGCTCATGCAATGAACATGTAGCGGATATTAACAAACTTGTATAGGGGCCCACTGAAAGCGTGCTTGCAATGAGCAGAAGGAAGGTACAGATGGGAGGTATAGGCTGTCGGTAGTGGTTATGCGCAAGAAGAGTGGGACAAAGAGTCAGAGGAGTGGTGGGGTCTCTATGGTACAAGGTAGTGGCCAACCACAACAACTACAAAAAAGGAGTGAATTGGTATTGAGGACAAACCTTGCAACACGCTAGACTAATTTTAGAAGTGAAACGGCAAGGGAGGCTAAACGTAAACTTAATGGACTTGCTATAGACAACGTGATCCGGCGCATTGTGAATGAGCCTAATTGGCTGGCCCAAGACAGGTTTGAGAGCAGTTCAAAATTGAAAGAATTGGGCCATGCTAATATCCGGTTTGATGTGGACTTACGTAAGCCCAACCTGAGTCACAAGTCTTCTATTAAGGGCAAGAAAGTCCTTGCACGACTAAGGGCTTCCCAAGCTAAGATAGGGAGCGCCGTTGGAGAAGCTAACATTGATATTCCCCATTTATCTATCATATCCCAGGAGCAAAATTTCCATGATGCAAATGCAGGCTGTAGCAACTATGGCGGACAACAAATGGGTTCTAATCCTCAGTTTCAGTTCACAACCGGGCAACAATCAAAGATTGGCCATCTGCGTAGTCGTGATTTCGAAGATGGTGCTCACCGAAGCTAGAGCAAACCCGATCCATGTAGTGAGATAGCTCAACGAAGAGCTCAATAAGCCATGGAATTGGAGCTTCCCTTTGATGGAGGCGAGTGCAAAGGTGGGTGAGTTAGCACTGTCAGACCCAGCTTGGATTTTGGCAAAAAATCCATGGAGTATCTAGAGAAGCAAATGAATTGTGTAATGAATTCATGTGTTTCAATCGATGGGTGTGCTTAGTCTACACACAGCTTCACAGGAGATGGAGATGGGGTTAATTAAGCACAATCGGAGCATATCACCGGGCGAGGGACAGATGAGGGATATGCTGAGGCAGAGCAGATGGAATTTGAGGGTGAAGGCGAAGTTGCTGCCACCTGCTAATAAGTGGTTCACTCTTGATCACCAAATTCCTCATGAATATAATAGTGTGGAATTGCAAGGGCGCTTTGAAGCCCTCTTTTCTAAAGCATGTTAGTGCGTTGGTCCATAACCATAATCTATCTATAATGGTTGTAATGGAAACTCGAATTGGGGGTGGAAGGGCAAAACATGTCACTAATAGAATGCCTTTTGACGGAGCTCTGGAATTCGGATAGAGTAGAGGTCACACCGCTGTCAAGCACTGAGTAGGAGATTCATGCAATAGTTAAGGTACGAAATTCAAATTCTAGCTGGATGTTTATTGCTGTGTATGCTAGTCCTAGGACTGCTGAAAGACATATTTTGTGGAATAATTTAGCTAAAATTTCTGATCTCCATAACATGCCCTAGGTGGTAGCGGGTGATTTTAATGAACCGTTTATAGGTGAGGATAAGTTTGGGGGTAGAGCAGTAAGCATCAACAGATCTCTGTTGTTTAAGGAATGTCTGGATAAGTGTAGTATGATAGACATCAGTTTTTCTGGACCCCGATTCACTTGGACCAACAGAAGGGATCTTCATGGCCTAGTACAAGAAAGGATAGATAGATTTTTTGTGAATCCTAGTTGGTGCATGTTATATCCAGAAGCAAAAGTGGTGCATCTTACTAGGTGCCACTCAGACCACTGCCCAGTTATACTGGAGATGCAGCAAGGAGGTGGTAGGGGGAGAAATAGACCTTTTAAGTTCCAAACATGTTGGCTGTCTAACCCTTCTTTTCCTACCATTGTGTCATGGGCTTGGAGTCAATCTGAAATGCTAGTGGATGCCATTAGTAAGTTCATTGATGAGGCTACAAGGTGGAATAAGATGCACTTTGGAAATGTCTTTAATAGGAAGAAGAATATCATGGCAAGGCTTAATGGCATCTAGCAAGCTCTAGCTAACAGGCCTTCAACTTTTCTCATTAATCTTGAAAATGAGTTGCTTAAAGAGCTGGAGGTAGTGCTTAATCAAGAGGAGGAGATATGGGCATTAAAATCTCGGATAAATTAGTTGGTGCAAGGTGATAGAAACACTAATTTTTATCATGTTTCTACGTTGGTGAAGAGGAAAAGGAACCAGATTTTGGCAATCAAGGATTCAGTTGATGAGTGGATTTTTGAGGAAAGGGCTATTAAGGAGCACATTAGGAATGGATTTGAAGATATATATACGTCTTCTTTTCTCTATGTTACCCGAGCTGCCCCATCTATTTCTCAATGGCAGGTTAGTCTCTCTGAAGAGGAGAAACAAAGCATTTAGGGGGGGCTGCCTCGAAGGATGAAATAAAAGCGGCGTTGTGGTCATTGAAAGCTTTCAAAGCGCTGGGCTCGGATGGTTTGCATGCCGGTTTTTTCCATATGTTTTGGTTGATTGTGGGTAGCTTGGTGGTAAATGTAGTGAAGAAGGTGTTTATGGAGAGAAAAGTTTTAAAATATCTCAACAAAACCCACATTGCACTTATTCCAAAAATCCAAGGGCCAGAAACTATTGGTAACTATAGGCCGATTAGTCTATGCAACACCGTTTACAAAATCATAACTAAGATCATTGTTGCTCGACTAAGGCCTCATTTGGATAAGCTTATTTCACCCCATCAAACAGTATTTGTTCCTGGTAGGAAAGGAGTTGATAATGCGATCATTATGTAAGAAGTTGTTCACTCTTTGAGTAAGAAAAAAGGGAAAGTGGGATATATGGCCTTGAAGATTGATCTTGGAAAGGCACATGACAAGCTTGAGTGGAGTTTCATTAGGGAAGTTCTCATTAGAGCAAATTTTCCAACTGATTTGATTGAGATAATTATGAGCTGCATCTCCACCGTTTCTACATCCATTTTGTTTAATGGTGAAGTTTTGGAACCGATATACCCCTCTAGAGGGATAAGACAAGGAGACCCTCTATCTCCATACTTGTTTATACTTTGTATAGAGTATTTGGGTCAACTTATTGTGGAAAAATGCAATGCTAAGCTTTGGCAGCCTGTTAAGACATCTGGTAGTGGGCTGGCCTTCTCACACTTGTTTTTTGTGGATGATTTGGTATTGTTTGCAAGGGCTGATGCCACCAATTGCTCTATCATTAGGGATGTTTTGGATGAGTTTTGTAGCATACTGGGGCAAACAATTAGTGAGGCTAAGTCGAGAGTTTATTTCTCGCCCAATGTGGATAGGGATACTAGGGAATCATTAAGTGATATCCTTGGTTTTGCCTCCACTCCTTCACTTGGTGAGTACCTTAGGATACCTATTAAGCACCTAAGATCCTCCTCCCATTAGTACAATTTTGTTTTGGATAGGGTTAAGCAAAAACTTGCCCGATGGAAGGCGAATATGCTGTCTTTTGCTGGTTGTGCCATCCCTATTCAAGCCTCTTTTACGGCAATACCATCCTATATTATTCAATGCGCTAAGTTATCGGGAAGAATATTGGATGGGATTGATTGGGTTAATAGAAATTAACTATAAGGAACCACGGAGACTGCCAAAAAAATTCATTGGGTGGGGTGGCAAAAAGTTACAAGAACTAAAGAGGAAGGAGGGCTTGGGTTACAGGCAGCAAAAGGTAGAAATACAGCTCTCCTTGCGAAGCTTAATTGGTGTTTGCACACGGAAAGAGAAGTTTTGTGGGCTTAAGTCCTTTGGCAAAAGCACCATAATAATAGAAGGCTCAATGCTAGCAACCCGGACAGATTGCCTTGCTCCCAGGTCTAGACAGCCATAAAAAGAGGTATGGAGACCTTTAATAAGGGTAGTTTGATGATGATTATCAGAGATGGTAATGTTAGCTTTTGGAGGGGCAATTTGCTGAGTAAAGGACCTCTCCAGAATTTGATTCAAGGGCTTTTAACTCAAGGTGCAACTCACTTGGAAGTGAAGGATGTCCTAACAGATACGGGTTGGGATTGGAGTAAAGTCCCTTTTGAGCTGCCTTTGGATTTGAAATCCTTTTCACTTTTAGAGGAACGGATAGAATCTCTTGGATGGACAACCCGAAAGACACCTTTGATTTAAGGAGTGCCTACTCTATTGCCATGGGAATGGAAACTGATATGGTTGAGTGATTTTGGGTGGATTTGGAAGTTGAACACGCTGCCCCGCATCAAGACCTTCCTGTGGATGTGTGCTCATGGAAGTATAGGGGTTAAGGCTTGCCTTGTGAGAAGAGGAGTGGTTGAGGAGGAGTCATGCCCAATCTGTCAAATAACCTCAGAATCAATATAACAAGGACTACCATAAGGTCAAAGAAGTTTGGAGGCAGTTGGGAGTTCAGGGTACTGACCGAGTATTTTGGATTAGTAACTTACAAGATTGGATCAAGATCAATAGTAAAGATAGGAAAAGTTGCTTTCAAGGTAACCCTCCATGGAATATTATATTCCCAATAGCAGTGTGGAACTTATGGAAAGGTAGAAATATGTTTATTTTCAAGAGGAAAAGCCAAAACCCAAATCTTTCTAATGAAGTTGTTAACCAAGCTGTGGAGTTTTTGTGTTATGTAGCTTCACCTAGAAACCCAACCTGAGTAGTGATAAAGAGCATCAGATGGGAGAAGCCAGCAGTGGGATGGAAGCAATTAGACACTGATGGTTCGGTTTTTTGTAGCTTTGGACAAGTAAGTTGTGGTGATGTTGTTAGAGATGAACATGGGAATTGGATTGTAGGTTTTACAAGGTATATAGGGGCTACTAACAGTTTTGCAATTAAACTCTAGGGTTTAAGGGATGGGCTTAGCTTGTGCTTGTCTTTGAATATACCATACCTCGTTGTAGAGCTGGATGCTAATGCAGTGGTTGATGTCCTAAGGAACTCTAAGTATGATAACAATATTATATCTCCTATACTAGATGATTGCAACCAGCTGGTGTTACGTTTCCAACAAATTCAGATCAAGCATTGTTATCGGCAAGCTAACCGATGTGCAGATTTGTTGGCCAAAATGGGAGTGGAGCAGGAGATTGATCTTATTAAGTATATTAGTCCGCCTGTGGACGTTTTGCAGACTTTACAAGATGATAGGGACGGATTGTATATAAATAGGATCTGTCATGGCATTGATGTAGGGCTGTCCACCTGAAACCAAAAACCGACCCACCCGCCCAAACCGCCCGGGCCGACCTGAAAACAGATCGACTCGACACCAGTGACGGTCAGCGACGGGTCTTCAAGACGAAAAACCGATTTAGGCGGGTCGGATGGCAGGTTTTCTTCTCCAAAACCCGATGAACCCGATCCGACCAACGAATCCCGTGAAAGAAGACCGGATCTACCTAGATCTACTCAGATCCGGTGAAGATTTGGTAGTTTTTGGCTAGATCCGACGATGAGATGGAAGTTTTCGCTCAAATCTGGGCTTGAGGTGGTGTTTTTTGCTTCGATCTCGTGGTTGTCACATAGATCTGAAGAAAAATCAATAGATCTAGCGAAAATCCAGTGAAGATACGGCGAAGATCCAGTGAAGATACGGCGAAGATCCGGCGATGAGATGAAAGTTCTCGTTTAAATCTGGACTTGAGGTGGTCTTTCTTGCTTCGATCCTATGATTGTCGCACAGATCCGAAGAAAAATAAGCAGATTTCGACGAATATCCAGAGAAGATTTGGCGAGATCCAAAGAAGATTTGGCAATTTCTGGTGAAGATTCGGCAAAGATTTGAAGGTTGAAACTCACTCCGACTTCAATCGACCCGACCGTTGTCCACCGAAGCCCGATCTGACTCAACCAGAGGTTGTCGACGGTCGGCGGCAGGTCGTTCAACATCCCACCCGATGTGAGTGGATCGATTCCGAGTTGGGCACAAACCCGACCCGTGAACACCCCCACATTGATGTAACGTTTTAATTTATTTATGCATCGCCTGTTTATCAAAAAAATAAAAATAAATAAAAAAATGTAAAATAGAAAAACTAAAATTTTCTATTAAAATAGACAAAATTTTTGCATTAGAAGGCACACCATACTTTTCAACCCTTTGAAAATATGTGGAATGAAAAGATTGTACCTGGAAAAAATTATAGGTTTTAAAAAGCTAGAGAGTGTTTGATATATGCATTTAAAAATTGAAAACATGTATTTAAAAACATGTGTGCAAATACGTGTAATGTTGTTTAAAAATTGAAAACATGTGTTTGAGTGGGTATACCAAATGGGTATTCTTTGAAAAAGTATGGTTTCAAATCAGTGAAACAAACAGGGCCTTGGGTACTTGCATTAAGGATAACATTAAAAGCAAGCGAACAGCTTTATAAATTTATCATACATGGGCGCAAAAGTCTGCAGCTGCAGCTAAGCTCCTCAACCATTTTTTACAATTAACATGACAACAACAACTACATATAATGAAGTTGGGAAAGGAGGAACACCAAAATCTATCACTTTCTTTCGACATGATTCCTTGAAACTACACAGGAATCAAGATACAGTCCGCCCATAACACAAACAAGCAAGATAGAGATTCTTCGCCCACTTTTCCTGCACATAAACCAAAAATATGGAAGAAAAAATTAGTACATCACTCTTGAAAAATAAAATGAAAAATAATTACATGCACTTCTTTTTATCAGTATAAAACTAGCACCCAATGAGTTTTGAACTCATGACCTCACTCTCCGCTACATCACATTTAAAATAATCACAGATTTTCCAACATTTACCTTCACATGGGTGCTTGGAAATTGGGATGTACGCAAGGTTTCCTGAGTTTCATCACCAGGTTTGCGCCTTGGAACACTCAAAATTAGAGCAGCTTGATCCCAAGTTGCAGCTGTTGATGTAATTCGGTAACCACTATCCCAACGCCTATGGATGCCCTCACTTGGATAGAGAAAATCAAGCTCCACGACCTAAATCAAAATAGAGAACAGATCAGAGAGAAGAACCAGAGGAGGCCTACGTTGAATTCCACAGTACAAATAAAATTGACATTGAAACTGTGTAAAGCAATTGTGAAGTGCACTAATCTGAAATATAAGTCTTGCCAGAAATGAAGTGCAGATATGAAGGAAGAATGTTAAAGGTTGTGCAAAGAAAATATTTTGTTGCAAATGAACAGGATATTGAGGAATTGTTAATACGTAAAATTAAAATTATTAACCCCAGAAAAATTATAATCATTATCATAGGCATATGAGACACTTAATCTTCAAAGTTCAAATCAATTGATTAGAAACTGGGTCACGATGCTGAAGTTGGCCAAGCCGATCCTTTTAGACCAATGTTATCAGTCAATTCTAACTTAATAACATTGCATTCTGTAATTTTACATGTCTAAAAAGACAGAATTCAAGTCAGCATAACACTTTGAAAATATAACATTCGCACCCACACAAAAATTTGATCCAGTTACAGCCACAAGGCATTAACTTATGCCTGCTAAGACGTTGAGCCCAGAAGGATTATAAATTTAAGACAACAAACAATGGAAGTTAACAATTATAGTTAGCCTTTACTCCCCACCCCCCCAACTCCCAAAATAACAATAGGCAGTTGTCTTTCAACTGTAAGAACAATAAGAACACGTAGTATTCTGAAAGAGAGAGAACAGTAAATGCTGAAGAGAAGCAAAACTCAACCTGATCACTGAAGCCAGCATTGCGAGACATGACAACACCCCATCGGCTTCCAGCAGTTGCCATTGAGGTCACATGGAACCCTTCTCTCCACTTCTTGTTTATCCACTTGAAAGGGAAAGAGTCGCTTACTTTGTAAGACTGCTGAGTGTATTGGGTGCCTGCAAATTTTGGTTCATAACTTAATAAGCTAGTAGCTGAAGATGGCTAGGAAGAGAATCCATGATATCCAAAGATTTGGAGATGTCACGAACTTATCAGTGCACAAGAAGTGTATATTTTTTTACCAAAATTATTAACTTAGAAATACAAAGAGGTATCTTAAGACCTGACAATATCATTTAGGAAATGGAAACCCCCAAACAGGATGCCTCACAAAGTTTTCATGAGAAAATTATTTTTATTGGTATGCACCAACCATTCAAAAAGACCACGTAAGTTCACCCATTGATGCCAATTAAACAAACCTTTAGACATAACCACAAGGGAGCTCCCATTGTTGGCACCAGCGATAGAGCTGATGTAAAAGTTCTTTTCCCATTGTTCCATGATCCATTCCTGTGAACAACCAACATTAAATTTGAATATTGCTTGACGAGTATAGCTCCTAAGATGAACATAGAAATAATGTGCGCGTCTGTGGCACAGAAATTCACCTTGTGTAAGAAAAATGGCGACAGCTCATAAACTTGGCTTGTGAAACCAGTTCCAGCATCCATAATAAGGGCCCAGAGATTGGAGCAAGATGCCACACAACTTATAAGCAGGCCATCAGCAATTCCCCTTTCCACATGTTGTGCCAGCCTTGCATCAGCTACATTATAATGGTACCTAAGCATAAAATAAATGAGCAGGTCATTAAGGGATATTCTACTAAATCTTAATTTCCATATGCTTGTTCTGTACAGTGAAGCAAATGCAGAAGTGGCATTTAACTTCTTAAAAAACAAAGGCATCCTCCAGTCAGGAAATAATAACGAGGTGCAGGTCCAATTAGATAAGCAGAAAGAATTCCATCTTTTATCTCAAAAAAAGATAAGCAGAAAGAAGATCAGGAACCCTCAAGACAGTTCCAATTACAATATCACTACCATAATGTCCATCAGTTTTGAACCTAGGCTTTCTTTGAAGATATGAACTTTTAAAGTGATACAAAAACATAAAATTAGACTTTCTTTATCAGGCCTAAAGGTGTAATTGTGGACTAGGTTGCACCCCTTTGTTTTGTCAACTGAAATTAGGACAGTGATACGGATCCAAAAACCCATTCAAAACCATAACCATTTTTCAAATATATATTTAAACCATATCCCTTATTAAAATCATGATTTATTAACACATGCACATGAAAAAACGAAACTCATCTATTTGTTCAAGAGGAGAAAAGGCAAAAGTAATGAAACAAAATGCAGTTCTACCTCTGCTTCATTGGTAGCCTGGCATTGTAAACTGAAATCCACTGCGTAGCAGGAACTCCTAAACGAACCTTCTTCCTAGGTTGCCCATCATCTTCTTCTTCAATGTTTAACCTACCCCGTTTTTGGCCAACCTGGTGGTTGCATTAAAACAACTATGAATAGAAGAACATAAAAACAATCACTTTTTATCCATAAGCTGATATAATACCAAAATTACCTTTTGAGCACCCTCGGTGTTTATTGGTCTTAGAGCCGGATTAGGTCCTATCAAGCCCTCAAACAAAGAAATGAGCTTGGCATAGTTAGGCTCTTCATCAAATTTCATATTCACCACGATCTCAAGAAATTGCTTAAGAGGTGGGGGGCAGAAACAGCATAGCATTTCAGGAGACGTTGCCATCTTTTTTTTGCACACTAGAAAGGATTTGTTATCACCCTAACAGAGGGAAGGGAAAAAAAAATAAAAAATTAAAAAGTGGCTTCAATAAAGCAATTCCAGAGACATTAACATACAATCCCAACAGATGATATATGTATTAGTACCTGGTACCCTTGCCAAGGCAACCTGCCTCGATGGAGAAAGATAAGGGTATATGCAAGAGATTCAAGATCATCTCTTCTACTAGCAGTTCTTCCCAAGTGAGCATGAACACTAGCATATCGAACAGTTCCTCTGAGAAAATGACATATAGAAGATATCAAAATCTCTAGTAAATAAGTTACATTGCAAACTGTAGCCTAAAGACACAAACATCAATTCACCTAAACATATCAGGGCGTTGATCATATTCAACATGCTGCCCACTAGAGCTATCTCTCCACTTTGTTGCTGCAACATCATCAATTCATAAAGAAGACATAAGAAATCGATGTAAAATAGATTAATTTGAGAGAGTATGTAAGTAATTAAATGTACTTGCCTAATCCAAGGTCAACAAGAAACAACTTCTTCTCTTGTGGTGTAGATGGCTGACCAAGTAAAAAGTTCTCTGGCTTCACATCACCATGGACATAGCTAATACCAAACAGGGTCATGATAAAAAAAAAAAGAAAAAAGAAAATTAGTATTCTGCAGCAAAATCAAGACACTAACCTTAAAAATCAATAAAATTAAAATAATACAATCACATACCCTCTTCCATGCATCTTCTCTAGAATTGATAAGGACTCAACTGCTATACAAGCAACCATTTCCGAGGACATACTGTGTACATATAACAAAAGAAGAGAAGAATTAAAATCATATACTCATTGCATTCATGAAAGATCTAGAAACAAGGTACATTTATTGAGAGAGGAGGAGAGAGAGAGAGAGAAGAAGAAGAAGAAGAATACAACAACCAAGCCTTAAACAAAACAAATCTTGTACTGGTTCTTTAAAATAGACAAAATAAAATAAAATAAAAGGTCACCCATTTCAAGTTCCAAACTAGTTAACATTTAGTATTTATGGATTTTATAATGTCTCCTACTGTAACAGGAACACATCAACATTTCAAGAGGTTCTAGCAAACTAATATAAACCCTCTTGTGATTTACATTGACAAAGATGGGTGCTAAGTCCACATCAACCAATATCGCAAAAGCAAATTTTATTTTGATTAAGTATTGTTGTGTGAATTTGACTTAGCAATAAAAAGAGAGGTAAGAACTACATAAAATACAGGAATTCATGCTGTTCAAAGAAAATCTAAAATGCCTCTATAAACTCTAATCATCACGTGCTTGTAACATTCTGAGGCTTGATACAGTCATGCCATGGAATAACATATCTTCACCCCCCCCCCCCCAAAAAAAATAAAACTAATAAATCAGCTTAACCCCCCTCCACTACATTATCTATTGAAGACATGAGATACTCACGCCTGCCCTGAGGAATTCCATACATCCCACAAGCTGGGCCCTAGCATGTCCATAACCTGCATATCAAAAAGTATAAAAGTTAAACCATCAAGTTATAATGGAGAGATAAATAAGTTGTAGTTTGTGCGGATCATACCATTACATAATAGTCTCCTTGCCTCCCTTTGTAGTGTACTTTAGGCACTCCATGACTACCACCAAGAGTGCTAAACAACAAAAATAAAGAATAAAAACATAAAAATATAAATTTATGGCAAAGTAAAGTAGAAGCGCCAAATTTTTTTTTTTTTTTTAAAAGAGACTTACTTGTACACTTGCCACTCATATGGAGGGCCATAGTTGCAGCCTTTGCTGTTTCTATGCTCAAATTTGAGAGCTACCTGATATGACCATAAAATTTAGAAGTTAAAATCCAGACAACTGACAGAACTTTTCTAGTACAAGAGAATCTGAACTGAGCTAACCTCTATTGCTCCGGGACCTGAGGTGCGTTCAGTTCCACCTGAAACACGACGACCAACGAACACCTGACCGAAGCCACCTTTGCCCAATTTCCTATCTATCTTATATACAGGTGACCCTCCCACCGAGACCTTTATGAAAATTACAAAAAGAGGTATCAATGCACCAAACCAAAAATGGACCATAAAAATACTTGAGTTCAATAGATGCTTTATTGGCAATGAAAAAATGCGTCAATCATATCTATACTTCTGTATTTGCCTACATAAGAGTGTACAACCAAACAACTGAGAAAAAATACAAGTACGTGCCACGTGCAATCAGGAAATGGAAACAAGTACGAATCTCACCCATTTACATAAATAGTAAATACATAAATCATTTTACTTGAACCAAGTAACGCACCCACATTAAGTACATAACACAACTACTCGCCAGTCGCCACGTGCAATCAAGAAATAGAAACAAGTACATAACGCACCCATATACATATATAGTAAATACATAAACCAACTAACACACTCATATGCATAAATAATAAATACACAAACAAGTTCATTACGCAAGTTACTCACACGTGCAGTGAGATCAGACACATTAAATGCTTCAACAACACTAGCAAAAAAATGATTGATAAGTTACACACTCACCAAGCAGGACTCGAACTCACAACCTCGCCCTCCATCCCATTATCATGAGAAGAGGAAGTACCAGTTGAGCTATAGCTCATTGGCAATAACACTAGTCAAAATCACCATATAACAAGATACTTGCAAACACGAAAGTAGACAATTCACCATTTACAATATAACCTTTTTAACAATTCAAGGATCAACCAAATCAATCAACGCCAAAACAACATTCTTTTATAAGTGATCAACACCCAAACAGCATTATAAATCATTTACCATATACCCTTTTTGGCAATTATAGCAGCAACCCGACCGATAAACGACAAAACAATATTAAACTAGCATGCCAAAGGTCATATCTCTGCAAAATTATGACACAATCCAATTGGGGGACAACCAAACAAGATCAGATCAAACTACCCAAACAATCATTATGCAATTATAACATCAAAACTAACCTACCAATGAACAATTTAAACAACTAACTACCAACACAGAGCCCTGAAACACCGAAACAACACAAACCCAGTTCACAAAAAAACTCAAAAAGTCAGGAAAAAAGTGTATACCCTCTCTGGGAAAGGAGCAGTGCTGCCCTCTTCCTCTTGCCCAGCTGCCTTATTAGCACTCAAGCCGCCACTGTCGTCACCCATCGCAGCTTTCTCTTCTTTCTTCTTTCCTCTCTTCTTGTCAGACCCACTCTCCTTCTCAGAAATGACAATCACCTGCGCCGGCTGCTTCTCTTCCTCTTCCTCCTCCTCCTCCTCCTGGTTGTGGTGGTTGAGGTTGTTGTTCTTCTTCCTGGTGGTCTTCTTGTTATCAAGCTTCAATCTCTTGGCCCTAGCTACGGCGGCGCGTGTCTTGACGTACGTCCCAACCGCGTTGGGCAAAGGAGAAGGAGAGGGAGAGGGAGAAGGATCGGATCGCTTGTTGTTGTTGTTGTTGTTATTGTTGTGGTGTTGTGGAGCGACCTTAGCTCGGCCTCTGCGAACTCCTTTGCGAAGCTCCGGCATCGCTCAAACCCATACAATAGGCGTCGAAATCAGAGTCCAACAATTCGATCATTATATTGCTCAGCTCAGCTCCCTGATTGTATTCATCGCCGAGAAAAAAATACCCCAAAAAATTCCTGTTTGGTTCCCGAGAAAACAAAAAGAGAGCTCAAGCTGCGATTTGATGCAAAAGAATCCTGATTATGAATTTTTGAGGACAGCTAGGGTTAGGGTTGGGTTTGGGTTCAAAAATGAGCAAAAATCAGAAGAAACACAGCGAAAGAGAGAGAGAGAAAGAAGGGGATGGGATGGGAGCCGTGTTTGTTTTGTTTGGGGAGCCGATTGAGAAAAGTGGTTCTTGCTTGCTTGGTTTAGTGGGACCCGAGATCAATGAGTCCTCTCCTCTCCTCTCCTCATATAGTAGTAGGTTTTTTTTTTTTTTTTTTTTTTTTTTTTGGGTGTGTGTTGGGTGGGTGAGTGGACAGTCAAAAGACTCAAATGCATGCAATGTCCGGACAATGGTTCTAGCCAATGAAGAATGGATTTATGTACATGTGTAATATCTAGGACGGTGGATTTTCTGTGATAGATTCAAAAATGTGTAGTCCATGCCCAAAGGATGAGATTGATGCACTCGAGGTGAAACTTCCATGATGTATGAGAGCAACATTTTTTTTTTTTTTTTTTTTGAGAATCGTATGAGAACAAAATTGGTTTTAGAAAAATAAATAAATAAATGGATGGTTAAAGAGGGCAAATATAAACCTTGAATGCATAGGTTGGAAACATTTAACATCACTAATTAAGTTACAAGAATATTAGCAAATATTTTTTTTTTAGTGATGCTATAGCCACAAGTTTAATTATATAGTAGATGTTAGAATATATCGTCTTCTAAAGCGCAAAAGAAAAAAGTATTTTATGTTCTGGATGTGTTGCCAAATAAACTCAATGCCACATTAATTTGTAAACCCTTTAGAGTAAGCTCTGTAGCTTTAATATATTTCTCTCTCTTTTTTTTTTTTTTTTCCATAAATGCTAATGTGCTTGTTGCAATCGATGGTGGTGGTGTCAATGATGAGTATCATAATTTGTTACCTTAACAAGTAATAATATTACACAAATAATACTGAGACTTGTTAATTTTTCTTTCTTTTTTTCTCCCTCTAGGGCTTTCTTTATCAACGCACTCATCCTATTAATGGCATTTTAATAGTTAACTCATGGAATTACCTTGTTTTGATTTGTTAAGGGGCTTAAGTTCAAGTTCATTGCAAGTATTTTATGGATAAGTTGATTGCCAACACGAAGAAGTTTAGCTTGTCCAAGCAATTAGTGTGCTTGGAAGTTGAAACAAGAGTAGAGGAATGGTCCAAACTTATGTTGCTTGGTACAATTCTATTAACAAAACCTTTTTTCTCATTTGATAGTTAGAGAGATCTTAATGACAATTGTAAAAACTTTTAATAAGGTAAATATGTCAATTGTGGATAATAAAGTTTTTATGTTCTCCTTCAAACACGTAGCGGACATTAGAAGGATTTGGGACTATTGTCATTGGTCCTGTAAAGGGGAATATTTAATTCTCAAGAAGTATGAGCTTGATTGGAGCTTTAACGGTCCAAACTTATGTTGCTTGGTACAATTTAGTTAACAAAATCCTTTTTCTCGTTTGATAATTAAAGAGATCATAACAGTAGTTGTGAAAATTTTTAATAAAGTAAATATGTCAGTTGTGGATAATGTTGTTTTTATGTTCTCCTTTAAACACGTAGTGGACGTTAGAAGTGTTTGTGACCGTTGTCACTAGTCCTTTAGGGGGGACATTCAATTCTCAAGAAGTGTGAGCTTGATTGATTGGAGCTTTAATGGTCCAAACTTATGTTGCTTGCTACGATTCAGTTAACAAAATCTTTTTTTCTTGTTTGATAGTTCGAGAGATCATAACGTCAATTGCAAAAACTTTTAATGAGGTAAATATGTAAGTTGTGGATAATAATGTTTTTATATTCTCCTTCAAACACGTAGTAGACGTTAGAAGGGTTTGGGATTGTCACAACTGGTCCTTTTAAGGAGGAACATTTAATTCTCAAGAATTATGAGTTTGATTGGAGTTTTAATGGTATCCTATTTTTGGGTCAAAGTTCATAGACTCTCTCCCTCTCAACCGACAATCTTAATCAAATAATGTTAATTGTCCTTTAACTATGGAATTCCCTTTGGAAATAGCTCATTGATATACAACAACCACTACCCATTAGAGATAGATAACAAGCAGACATGGAACCGAGAATATTTTGAATGTATATTAAGGGTTTGTTCGGGAACAACTTATTTAGGTGAAATTAAAATTTTTTTACTGAAAGTACTGTAGAAAAAAGTTAAAAGTTAGTTGAACACTACAATAAAACCCATGAATAATACCAAAAAGTACAATGAGATTCATAAATAGTAACAAAAAGAAGCTAAAAACTTAAATAAGCTGAAACTTGCATTACATCCCAAACAGGCTCTAAGCCTGGAATAGAAAAACTAGATTAGGGGTGGGGGGTTCTAATTGTGTGAGGAGGTTGGCCGACCCTTTTTTAATAGCTTTCAAAACCCATTACCAAGCATTGTTGTCAATGTAGTTTTAGGCTTTTAACTACTATTCACCATCACTAATCTTGTAAGAAGCCATCATTTTTCAAGTGGATTGGCTTGGTAAAGTAGGCTCTCATTGGCAACGATTAGTAGGTAGCCTTGTGCACATTCCACTATGATATGTTTCGTTTTTATCACTAACCCACCTAAACACAGTGCCATTTTTTATCTTTAAATATACTTGTCATTCAAAATGACATCATTTTTAGGTGAGTTAATAACAATATTATCATGCATGTTGACAGAAAAGGTACACATTGTCATTGTTGTAAATAATACTCAAAAGAGTGTAAATTACAAGTTTTCCTGATTAAGGGATTGATTTAAAGGTGACCCTAAAGTTAGAGGGTGTAAATAATATTTTAGCATAAAAAATATGAGTTTTTATTCAACCATTTAAGTTGATTATTCAATAAATAATTATAATTTATACATCCAAGCATCATATTCCAGTTGCATCAAAAGATACAAAACTAAATCCCAAAATACCAAAATAAATCAAACTAATAAATATAAACCAAGTCCAAAAATTCAAAATAAATCAAATTGACAAATTTAAAATACATATAATTAAAAAAAAATTAAATAGAGTTACTAACTCACTCGATCCAACCCAATAAAAAGCTTAATTAAAGGAAAAAAAATCTAATACAACCCATTATCCCAAAAAAAAAAAAAAAAACCCAAGATATTTGGTTGGGTTGGGTCGAATGGATTTAGCGGGTTGAAAGCACATTCTTTTCTTACAGTTGTGAGTCACTGAAACTTTCTTAAGTCGAAAAAGTTCGTCCTTACAACATGTACAATTACTTTAAAAGGCCTAGACAGATTTTTTTATTATAAAAATTAGGAAGTCAAAACGACAAGTCGTTTAATCTAACAAGACAATGGCCGAGGACAGCACTTTTTAGATTTTTGGTGATGGTGAATGTGAGGTCCTCCATGACCTTGTGTTACATGTCCACTGTCCCGTACAACACAACAGTGTGTGCGTGTGCCCGTGAGAGACAGAGAAAGAGAGAGACAGAGATAGACAGAGAGAGAGAAAAACATGGCATCTTCTTCTCAGCTCTCAGCTCTCCCTCAACGTTTTGCTCTGGCTACCACGGACCACTGTGAGTTCTCTTTCTCTCACACTCTCTCTCTCTCACACACACACACACACACACACACACACACACACACATTTACAAGTACCCAATAAAGAATTTGAGCTTATTGAGAAGTTCCAGTTAGCTGCATGAACTTGTTGGAATTGCTTTAAACTAAACTTTCAAGTTAACTTGAGCTTTGGAACATGTTGTCTGAATTTCCAGTTTGGTTCATGAAAACAAGTATAATGACTGTATTAATATTTACATATTTCTTGAATTTTCAAAAACTTAAAAAAAAAAAAAAATTGTGGGTGAATCTTCCAAAAGGGTCCAAATTTGTTTTCCATGTCAGTTGGGCTGCTTTATTTGAGTATGAAATTGCATTTTCAACTAGATATATAAATGGGTTACTTTTCCTCTTGTACAAATTCACTGTCAATGCAGAAGTGATTCCGTTGTTAGGAATTGTAGAATCAGAATTGAAATATCATCATGTTGTGAAATTTCAAGTTATGATGATTGATAAATTACCTTTTGTCTCAAAAGCTTAAGATGTAAGGAAATGATGAATTTAACCACTTAACCACTACTCTAACACTCCCTCTCATGTGAATCCAGACTCTTCCTTAATAAGTGAGACCCAACACATGAAATTTTTAACTTTTTTAAATTGGAGATAGAGTAGAGACATGGTTCGAATTCAAGATTAGCTACTCTGATACTGTGATAAATTACTATTTGTTCCCCAATTTTAAGATGTTAGGAAATGATGAATTTAATCTCTTAACCATTATTCTAACAATGATTAATTAAAAAAATGAATTTTATTTGTTTTTATTTTTATTTTTATGGATATTCAAATGGGTTTCCAAACTCATGGTGATGCAGTCGTTGTTCTGATTTTGGTTCGTCGTTTTGCTTGTATTGCTCTGAAGATTAGAATACGCTAAGCTGTATATTGTTGGAAGGGCAGTGATTTTAACCA
This sequence comes from Quercus lobata, assembly GCF_001633185.2. Lineage (NCBI taxonomy): Eukaryota > Viridiplantae > Streptophyta > Magnoliopsida > Fagales > Fagaceae > Quercus > Quercus lobata. The sequence continues at coordinate 10,272,883 of NC_044904.1, read as the reverse complement.
GCATTCATTTCTATCAAATCACAGTAAATTTCAAGTCAGTTAGGATTCGTGTGAGATCTAGTTTGGAACGTGAGAACCAAAATCCAGGAGATTCAGACAACTCATCAAAACCATCAAAGGTAAAAGTTTCGATTTTTATCAACATCTAATGTCTTTTAGGGTGGGCATGATCACCATTTCCTTAAAGCAAAATTTCTAAGAGGGAAGACATGGCTTGTTGGAAAGCAAGGGGAGAAGTGGTACTGATCATCAAATGCTTTCATTTATGGAAATGTACTATTTGTTGCTCATTCTGTTATGAGTCCCAACGCATTTATGTGCCATGTATGAATACCATTTAGTAGAATGTGATGTGATGGATGGGGTTGCTAGTATTTCTCCAAGCGGGAAGCTGCTCTCTTTGTTGGGGCACATTCAATTTGTTGTTCATGTTGCTAATGGTGTAGTAGAGAAGGGAAATTTATCCATTTGCCTTATAAAACTATCTACTAGATGATTTGTCATTGTGCTGTGGATGGGCTTCCACGTTCTTAATATATAAATTCCATCAATGACACTCACTTTAGTCATTTGATGGCCACAGTACTACAAATTTATAAATTTGGCTAGTGCAAAGTTTGTTTTGCTGTAAACACTGGTCTACTGAATATCTTAAATGACATATAAAGCGCTTTAAAATCTCATAGAAAAGACTTAACTTTAACAAAGTGAGGATTTTTTTTAAGAAATTTTTTTAAAATGCAGGGATCTCAATCATCAATCTCTCGGCGTTGTTGTCTCACATGTTTGTGCTCAACTTTATCTTTGATAAACAATTCTGGTACCCCTATTTCCATACAAAATGCAACTGCTTTAGAAGGGAATGAAAGACCAGGATGCCGGAACTGTGGGGGCAGTGGTGCTGTACTTTGTAAGTGTGAAATTCCCTATGTTTTTTTGTTTTATTTATTTCCTCATTAGAATAATAATCTGAATGTTTGTACAGTGTACATATCTTGCAATATATGTAAAACTTGTTGAGAATGTGAAATTATATGAACCCTTGAGAATTTTAGAGTTGCCAGCTCTGTTGCTCTTGTATGAATATAAACTGTGAGAAGCTTAAACATGGGTGGGAAGACTGATACCTAGATCGTGGATCTTGTTTACCTTGTATCTGTTATTGCTGTTGTCTCCTCCTTCCTCCCGCCGCCCCCCCCCCCCCCCACCACACCCAAATCCCTCCCTTAAAAAAATGTTGGATGAGTAGAGTGAATATGAATTGTTTCTGTTAACACAATTCCTTACTGTTACAAGGTCTATTGAAGTTTATTGATCTGTTAAAAGTCCTTGTGTTCCAAGAATTTGGCATAGTTATGGAGATTTTATCATGGTCTCAATGGAAAAGTTTTTCATCTCTCTCACCTTTTAATCTATTTTATGTTCTAATCATTGAATCTTCTATGAAAACATCACTATTTATTAAATTCTGTTACAAGTGGTACCCCACTCTTGTCTATAAGAAATTCAGTCCATAAGATGTTCGTTTGCTTTTTATTTAGGTGATATGTGTGGTGGTACGGGAAAATGGAAAGCTCTGAACAGAAAACGGGCTAAAGATGTCTATGAATTTACAGAATGTCCAAATTGTTATGGTATGTAATTTTTGACTGATACATTTGCATTAGTTAATTAGTTATAGAAGCAGGTATTTGCTGCTTTCAATTGTTTTGTTGCCATTCTGAATATGCATTTCTCTGAACGTTATCTGATATTGGTTCTTTGACTAATGAATTGGGACATTTGGACATTCTTTAACATTCAATAGTAGTGAACACATTCCATTCTTCTTTTCTTGGCATTTTCTGCTGAGGTTATCCCTCCTAATGGAGTCAATTGCAGCATTTGAAATCATGGCCTCATATCATAGTAGCTGAAAGTTTTATCATACATGAAACTGGATAGACACATTCCCCATCTTAATTATGGTGGTAAAAGGCTATCACTGTGAGAGTGTGGCAGGTTGGAGTGGGCTTTACATAGCATAGCCTGTCCCTACAGAGAGTGGTGTATTCTAATTATCTAACTGAAAAATAAACAAACCTTATCTCTTAGCTAGAAAGATAGACTTATTATTGTATCATAGATGATACGTCAGGTTGTCTTGGATGCTACAATGTTGACATTGTTGCGTGGTAAAAGGCATTGATTTTAACCTCTATTTGTTTTAATACTGCTGTTCCAAATTGTAAAATCAGCTTTATTCCTTTTTTTTTTTTTTTTTCCCCTCTCTCTGGTAATGTGGAATCCAAGTACTTTGAATTGTGTTACTAATTTCTTGTTATGGGCAGGTCGAGGAAAACTTGTGTGTCCTGTTTGTTTAGGGACTGGTTTACCGAATAACAAAGGTCTTCTTAGGAGGCCTGATGCAAAACAGTTACTTGATAAGATGTATAATGGTCGGCTGCTACCAAAATCTTGAAGTAAGTTCTCTTCCAAATTAATTCCCTGATTACTTGATGATGTTGTTGGTGTCACACACACAGCATTTATCTTTTAGCAGTGATTCTGTATTGTATATATGGTATTATATACAGTTAATGATGCTTGGACTGCATTCATTTCATTTAATAGGCCTCCCCTTGAATTGCGTAATTTTGATGGATGTGGTTTCCTTATTTATAAATTTAAATTTTGAAATGCTGCAGTTAGAGGCTTTTTGATCACAAGAATACACTTCAACTAGTTGGAGAAAGAAGAGGCACAGAGAGTATAGAGTACTTGTTACACTCCCAAGTGCAGCACAGATATAAAGCTTTTTTCCTGTTGAGTAATCATCTGCTTGGTCTAACCGAATAGTCTATACTTGCGATAAGTTGCATGCAATTTGGGCTTGATACCAAGCACTGGGAAATACCTTTTGTTTACTTTATTACTATAGTAATTCACTTAGCTGGAGGAGAAGACTACATGGTTCTATGATGCCATGTGATACATGATTATTGCATTGCCAAGTACAAAAGTTTTTTACTGATTTGATCAATGTACGACACTTGTGGTGGACTCGTTGATCATCACAAATTGTAAGCATTACATTAGGCATATTTGTTGTGGAAAATGGACTTTGTTACTGAGCTTTACAATGTGTTTGAATAGGGTGCATGTTTTTTTTTTTTTTTTTTTTTATAGCATTTCAATGTGCCTTTTGTGAAACCTGTTTTACTTGCATTTCCATTTTCAACTCAATAGTACTTCAGAATACATGGAACTGGATTGCCCATCTTGTGACATGGAAACCATATGCAAGTAAACATTTTTATCATAGCCAACAGAGAAGGAAAGAGAGAGAGATAATGAATCAAATGTTTTAGAGTTTGGGTCTGTTTCCTAAGGCCTCTAAGCCAAGGATATCATATCCTGATCATGTTCCCAGCTTTATTACATCTTTTGGCACTGCCTGTGGAATGAATAAATGATTGGGGCACTTGGCTTTAACCAAAGCTTTACCAATATTTGGTCAGGTTAGACTTTAGGTTGGTTGGGTCCACCTGCCAAAGTGGGGACCTCAGGCTTGGGGAAACGTATGATGATCTTGTGATGTGGATGTATAGAATCAGAAAACACAGATCAGTGATCCCTACTGAGTCAATTCCATTGATAATTGCAAACTTTTACCGGAGATGAAAACAAGTTTTCTATTAGCTATGTGAAGCTGAATTGATCAGCAAATGGAAAGTTTCTTTTAAAAAAGGCAAATAAATTTCTTGAAAATTCCATGCCAATAGAAGAATCCTATCTTTCAAATTCCATGACTAAGGAAGTTGAATATCAAAATTTGAACTTTATGAGGTGGAGAAGTATGACTAACTAAATTCAAACACAACTACATTGGTCAATATAACACAATTGTTATCTTTCCCTAAACACTCAAGTACTTTGTATATGAGGATGTGCCAATTCAGCTACAAGGCCTTTGGCTAGAAAATGAGAAGCTCAATATAAATAAATCGTAAAAAACCTAATTATATATATACCATGATTATATACGGTCCATTACTAACTAATATATATATATATATATATATATATAATCAATGTTTAGAGAAAATTTAATTAGATTCAAAATTGAAATTTTCTTTTGTTAGCTTTTCATACAAATTAAATTGTTTAGATTTTTGTTGTTATTTTTTCTCTAAACTAATGAGCAAATTTTTTATACTGTTTTATTCAAATATTTTGTATGCTAGGATTTTGAACATAACAAATTGTAATTGATCTTAACGATCCCATACACCTATCCCCATTCAATTTAAGAGATACTATTGGACCAATTTATTCTTTTATTTTGTGTTGTATTTAGTAGAATTTCACGGACAATGATTGTGAATTAATATTGTATATGTAATGTAAGGACACAATTCCTTTGCGGCCCAATAATAGTGTTGGGCTCGCATATGAAAGATCCCTCACAATATGATTTGTAGAGAGTGGGTTTGAAAAGCTAGCCGTTGGTCACGGGGCGATGCCCGGTCTTGGTTTTAGAGGAATTCGTGTAGAAAAAGGATTTGGGCTTGAACATTTAAGCCCTACGGCGTCGCATCCTATGGGATGGGTCTCCTCGGACTTGATTCGAGGACCATTAAGGTCTTACCCCGGTTACCCGACGATGGGTTTTTTCTGTCATCTCAGGTGTTGTTTAGGTGTTCTCACCCATGTAGTCTCTCTTTTTTGGAGGTGGGATGGATCCCCCTTCAGATTTACTTACTTTCTTCTTTTATACTCGTCTGCGTTAACTATCCTTCGTCCACGTGTAGGGTCAACCTTTACAAGACTGATATTTGTCCCATCAGTCTAATCCCAGAATTGTTGGGGATGATTGATAAGACTGAGGAATACGGCTCTGCTAGGTGCAGAGTCTTATCTGGGAAGGGTCATAAGGGTAACTTTCTCAAGATATTTTAGATCTCTTTTCAAGTTTAGTCCAATACTAGTTTTACCCCTTTATTCCGGTGGGATTTTGGATCTGCCGAGGACTGAACTGTCCTCGGCTGTATTCCAAAACAGTCTTGTGCTCTATGTTATCGGGCTTGGGCCATAGCTCTCCTCGGCTTGGGCCTTCGGACTCTCCACGAGAAAATGGGCCTGGCCCATAGATTATTGGGCCCCACATGTAATATCCAATAGTGATTTTAAAAATTATATACATAATAATGGTGTAATGAGAAATTTGACGTAATCAATACATGAAAGTTGTAAAAAAAAACTATTTTATACCTCCAAATGTCCTGTTTGAACTAATATCCTATATATTTTATAGCCTAAGCTAATATTATAGTACCACTACAATTCATTCATCATGCTTGTGCATAACAATTTACATACTAGTTTAAACTTAATTGGAGAATCGCACAATACTTAAAAAGAATTGTATTTGTATCTAAGGTTTATGAAAGGACCACTGGTTATGTGCACACAATCATACCCGAAAAAATTAACTTCTTATCTGCATGTATAACACGTTTACACTCATTAGTGGGCATGCAAAAATTAACTGCTTAGATTAGATGCATGTATAACACTTTTACACTCATTAATAGGGCATGAATGATGCATGTATAACACGTTTTACACCCATTAATGGGGCATGCATCCGTTACGAGTTTGACTAATACGTATTGACTAATACATATGAAAAGCATCAAGAGTCTGATGAGATTACATCATTTTGTTAGGGTTGTTGGATATGTTAGAAACTGCTTAAAATTGATGGGCTTATGATATGCTCAAAGATAATGAATTAATGATCATTTGCACGTATCTTTGAAACCGTAACAAATTTTTCAATGAAAGTTGTTTCTAGGAAAGTACACATTTGGAGCTTCAAAACAAACACAAATTTGATCTAGTTTAGTTTTAAAATGAGTGGGGTATAGTTTTTTTAAATTAATACAATTGTGTTGTTTTTGAGAGTTTGCTCTCCATAAAGTTCTTTGGAGATTGGAGTACTAGAATTTCAGTGGTTGTGGACAAGTTTATTTGTGAATGAAGTTCTATAGAAGGATTCCAAAGTTTGAGAGGTCACTACTATGGGAAGCAAAAGCTGTTTGTTGAGATTGTATAGAGAGTCTAGGTTATAAAAGTTTGATAAGTTCTGAATGTAGTAACTGTTTCTTCTATAATGAATTTCCTACGGGTTGTTTACCAAAAAATTAAAAAAAAAAATTCCTAAGGGTTGGATACCTAGAGTAGTTTTTCCTCCAAGGAATTCAGCAAAGATTTTCCACTTCATCAAATTTGATTGTGCTTTTCATTGCTTTTAGATTTTGGTGATATTAACTGTGATTATGCAATCTAAAATTTTGTTAACACTAAAATTAATAAATAAATAAAAAATAGTCACAGACAATTAATTTATCAGTCGCTTAACTTATTAGGGTCTAAATAAAGTTTTTTCACATTTTAATTGTGAACGATTAAAAGAGCTTCTTACATTATATTTGTCTTTGTTCTTCAACATAAAGAAATTTGAAACCCAATGGAGACCATAAATCATAATTGCACTAGCGTGTCACAAGGGGAACTATTAAAGCATTATTGATAGGGAATGAGCAAGAAAAGTGAGCGGCTTAGGTGAAGAGAACTATTTTCTTAAGGGTTAACACAATTCAGCTAGACCACATCTCATGAATCATGACCCTCCCTTAGTGTTAGGAGCTTTATAAGTTGCTGATGATGGCATGAGGAATTGGAGTGCTTGGACAACATCAGGCTAGTCACATGGCTCAATGTTTTCTCAAGACACCCATGGCTCCTCATGCCTACCTAGTGAAGCTCCTAATTGCGCTTTGAGGGGGACAAGCTCGGTCTCCTTGCTGGATTCAGATTGACGAGCATGATGAGGGGCAGCATGTGGAGGCACCTTGCTCCACATGATGCCCTAAGGCCATGGCAGAGGAGGGCCATGGTGGGCAGAGACGGATTTTGATGATGGGCAGCAGCAGGTGGTGTTGACCCTATGTGATAGTGCATGGCATAGTGGTTTGGCTAGTGATTGCTTTGTATGCGGGCTTGGTGGCTTGGGTGCAAGGCAGTGGTGGGCTGTTGTGATGATGATATGCTGTGTAAGGCATTGGGCTGGTTGGTATTGGCATAATGCATAAACTTGTATGAGTGGGCTGATGACAGTTACTTGGTGTTGCATATGGACATGTAGTGTGGGCTATGATGCTGATGAGAAGGGCTTGGGTAGGAGGTCAAGGCTTCTAAAACGTGATGGAACTATTATGTGTGGATTGCTGGAGCATGGGCAGAAGCCCCATGATGATGTGCTGAGTAATGGGCTGGCATGTGCAGAGCGTGCAACAGCAATTACCAAGCAGTTCCTGGCTTTGTGGATGTTTAGACCTGTTGTGTAGGGGATGGAAACTTGGAAAGCAGGCCAAGACAGCATCAGTTGAAGGTGTCTTAAGTCAGACCACATGTGGCAGCAAGTTCTGGACAAGGGGCAGTTACTTGGCAGTAACTATTGTGATAGTTAATTCCGTATATTTATCCTAGGCTGTTGGGGCTGTTAACAGCAGAGTGTGTAATTTTGCTTAGAGAATTTCATGTGTATTCTCCAGGCTTTCTTTGTACTTGATATTGAGTAATAAAGGTTAAGGTTGGTGCCCTGTAAATACTGTGTGTGCTGTGTGTGTGTGAATTCCCTAGATAAATCTATTTTGAGTGTTTCTGCGGTGTGTGTGTGTGGAGTGTTAGCTGAGACTAAGTCAGGGGCTTAATGCCATCACAGATAGAAAATTTAAAAGAAAAAAAAATTGACCCTGTGACACTTAGCTTAGTGGCCAAACTCACTCATATAATAAAATAAACTAAAAATAATCAAGGCGAACGATTTAACTCCACAAAGCCATAAGATTATAACACATCTTCTATGTCAGACTTGTATGAGCTATTCAAAATTCAAGTCTGATTGTTGGGTAGTCTGCTGAGTACAGAGTGCTCTGGCTTGTGATCACATTCATAATCAAGGTGAACAAATGCCCGCTCAACTTCCGGAAGTTTCTCTAGCTTCTCCTGCAAGGTCTCTCCGATGGCATGTGCTTCTTTTAGGGGTAGCTCTTCGGGGAGTTCAATGTCAACCTGTTTCAACAATATAATAAAGATCATTACTTTGCTAGATATTCAAAACTAGGATGCTTAGAATCTAATGTAACTTTGCAAAAAATTTCATCTGCATGGCATAATAAAATTTAAAAGAAAATCTCCCACAAAATATTTAATTTGCAATTTCTTCAATGGCATCTCAAAGGGAAGGGAGGATCACAGTTTTGATGTCTTATTGTAGACTCAAAACTTTCTTTAAAAATGAAATAAAAGATTGAAGTTGTGATCGAAAGCTCGCCACTATTTATTTTTACTCAGAAATTTACATGACTCACCTCTACAAAATAGAGAACACCAAAGGTGTAGGCACGGACAGTGTCAATACGCTTGACTTGAGGGTGTGAGTGTCTCATGACAAGATATGTTAGTTTCTGCAAGACTTCAGGAGGTGCAGACTGTCCCACGAGAGAAACTGCATCAAGAAACGCAGCTTAAAATAGTTCTAAATATGAATATTACAGCCATGTAAAGTATATAAAGCATAGCCAAGCACAAATTAGAATTTATCAATAGTAAATTTTGTAGGACACATTCATTGGGATAAGGAAGTAGGCACTGTATTTATAACTTCAATTTCTGCAGAAAATAGATATTTTCCCTTCTTTTCCAAACATTTATTGTTTAGTTCTCGCACCAACCAGTATCCTGAATGCTATGCCCTTGATAAATTAAATATGAAACCAGAATTTATTTTGATATTCTTCTCTTCGTTTCTTCATTTTTCTGGGAGGTAAAACTAAAACCATTCAGGTCCGACTCCCTCAAAGCCATTAATCCCCATGGCAGGATCCTTTTCCTGAGGGGGTTATTTGCATTGAGAATAGGCGTTCTCTCCTCTTTGGCTTTGTTGCGGCAGACTAAGCCTAAAACTTAATTTATGCCCATTTAAATTAGCCAGTATTATTTTCTTCGTTCTTCTTTGTGATTGATATCATTATGACTGTAATCATGCTTTATTAGGAGGGAATACATAACTGTTTATTTAAATAAGTCAAAATACTCTGTTTTAGTTACTATTATATCTGTTTGCCGTAACTCGTCTGCAACAGTTCTGCTTGCCGTAAATTTGCTCCTGGCAGACAAGGCATAAGTTTGTGCACAAACCGGCCCAAGTTGAGTTACAATTGGACTGGCCCCAGCTCCCTTACTCAGAAACACCAGGGCCCATCACTGCAGGAGGCAGCCCAGCTCATTACCGCAGGAGGCAGCCCAACATACCATATCATACAAAAAGGGCCCCTACACCCAATAAAAAGCTTAATTAAAGAAAAAAAAAAATCTAATACAACCCATTAACCCCAAAAAAAAACCCAAGATATTTGGTTGGGTTGGGTTGGCGGGTTGAAAGCACATTCTTTTCTTACTGTTGTGAGTCACTAAAACTTTCTTAAGTCGACAAAGTTCGTCCTTACAACATGTACAATTACTTTAAAAGGCGTAGACAGATTTTTTATTATAAAAATTGGGAAGGCAAAACGACGAGTCATTTAATATAACACAAGACAATGACCGAGGAAAGCACTTTTGAGATTTTTGGTTTTGGGGATGGTGAATGTGAGGTCCTCCACGACCTTTGTGTTCCATGCCATCCCATGCCACTGTCCCATACAACACAATAGTGTGTGTGCGTGTCTGAGAGAGAGAGAGTGTCACGACCCAAATCCATGGAACATGAATTTAGATGCATGACTAACCTGCTAAACTTATATAATTCCATAAAAACATAATTAATCCAAAATAGATCAATACTCCAAAGAAATAATACTCTTAAAAAAAACCTCTCACAAAAAAAGTCTAAACTCCACAAATGGGAAATAATCTCCATAAAAACATGAAATACAAAAATAAGGTAGCTAAAGTTCTATTAGTCTTCAATGCATACTGAAGTCACCTACGACTTCCATACTCTACCTTGCACCTTATAAAGCGACCCAACGGTTCTATGTTTCCAACTATACTTTAATATGAAAAATAGTAATTGATGGGGTGAGCCACACATCTAGTAAGTAATTATACAAAATACACAATGGAATAGAGTCAAGCCAGGCACAAATATTTTGATTTTTCACAAACTCATTCAATGATATCAAAAATAATTATTCCAAAACATATAATGAATCACTTAATACAATTGTAATCACATCTTAAAATCATTTGAAATCACATTCACAAAATTGATTAGAGCACAGTGTCACATATACACATCACATATTCTCACATACAATCCTGTGAGCAGATACCAACATCTAACCCTTGCTGGTAAGGGATCAACACATATTCTCACATACAATCCTGTGAGCGGATTTACACATATATCTGATATATCTAATCAAATCCAAAAACACTTATTTTGAGTCACATATCACAAAGCAAAATTTATACAAAATATAATAATTTACTTGATATTAACAATTTCTTTTCAAATACAGAGGCATATCAAAGATCACAATATCGAATAGAACATAAATCAAAGGATGCTTGACCCTCTTAGGGAATGAATAAGAACTGAAGAGTTTATATAAATATATTACAATTCTTGAGTAAATCTGAAAATTCAATTGGCTAAAAGAAACGTTTCAAATATCATTTGGAGAATAGGAATATGACTTTAAAACTACTTGGTTTTAATAAATTTAAAGGACAAGAACCTTTTTAGAAAGCTTACATTGAAACTCAATTATTTACGGAAAAATAGTTTAGTTTAGAAATCATCTTTTAAATGAGATTTGGACATTCAAAACTTATTTAAAATTCAAAGTATCTCTTTAAAATATTATTTAATAGTTGAAATTTCTCTTTCAATGATACTAAAATACTTTTGACAAACTTTAGAAAATATAATTTTGAAATATAAAACTTTTGAAAACTTTTAACTTCTAAGAACCTAATGGACAAACTTGTGCATTTTATGCATAATTACTTACCTCTCTTGCTAATATATTCGAACACGGCCAAGCACTTTTAGTCTTCTGTAAGCTCTAAACAGAAAATTACTTTAATCAATAAGCAAGAAATTTCATGATCATAAACTACTTCCTAAAACACTATAATACTCCACAACCTTCTCTTTTTATTTTATTTTATTTTTTTCCTAGAGTTATAATATAGGCAAAACTAGTTCCCACACGTAGAAACATCAAATCTGAATATATCTATTAGTTATTCTAAAACAATCATCCAGTATATCAAATGTCAAATTTAACCAACTACAAGACTTCATGTTATTATTGACCGCCACCTTCTCTTTAGGGTCAATCCTAAACTAGTGATATAATCAAGGAAAACGTGGAAAATCCAGTAGGACCTAATATACACAAATCTAATAGGAGACTTGATGGCAATATATATAATTTATACGTGCAAAACCGAAGAAGACTTAGCCAAAATCACGGATTCTAGAAATTCCGTGGCTCAATCTAGGATTCAAGGACCAACTTTTAGGAAAAGATATCTCTTAGAAACAAATCTACATATCGCCAATGTTTCTAAGATAAAATTTTAATCCTTTAATTCTTTGTTTCTAATGGATGAAAAATCATACCTGAAACAATCAGCTGCCTCTTCAATTAACTCCAAGGAAAAAAATACCTCTTAGCCTCTTTGATAAAACCCTAGCCTCCTTAATGATGAAACCCTTCTTATCCCAAAACCCTAATTATTTTTTTTCCTCCAACTTATATTTTAACACAAAAGAGATGTGGGCTTGATGGGGTAGTGGGCTGGATTTTAAAACCCACTTGAACTTATCACTTTATTTTACAAGGAGTCCGTAAAACATCTTTCTCTTTTCCTTTTTATTTATTTATTTTAATTGACCCGCTAAATCGTATATACGAAAACTTTAATTTTCTCATCTATTTGTAGCAACACAAAATTGTCGACTCCCATCTTACTGTGCACACACATAGGGTACCTCGACGCTATATTAAAATTGACAATCATAAAATCAAAATTTGGGGTATTACAGAGAGAGAGAGAGAGAGAGAACATGGCATTTTCTTCTCAGCTCTCAGCCCTCCCTCAACGTTTTGCTTTGGCTCCATGGACCACTGTGAGTTCTCTTTCTCTAACTACCACACACACACACACTCATTTACAAGTACCCAATAAAGAATTTGAGCTTATTGATCAGTTTCATTTAGCTGCATGAACTTGTTGGAATTGCTTTAAACTAAACTTTCAAGTTAACCTGAGCTCTAGAACATGTTGTCTGAATTTCCAGTTTGGTTCGTGAAAATTAGTATAATGACTGTATTAATATTTACATATTTCTTTGAATTTTCAAAAGCTTTACTTATTTGTGAGTCCTTCCAAAAGGGTCCAAATCTGTTTTCCAAGTCAGTTAGGCGTTAGTGCTATTGAGCTGCTAATATATAAATGGGTTACTTTTTCCTCTTGTACAAATTCGTTGTTGAGAAGTGGTCAATGCAGAAATGATTCTGTTGTTAGAAGTTGTAGAATCAGAATTAAAATATCATCATATTGTGAAATTTCAAGTTTGCTGTGATGATTGATAAATTACCTTTTGTCTCAAAAGTTTAAGTCGCAAGGGGATGATGAATTTAACTACTACTCTAATACTCCCCTTCATGTGAATCTAGACTCTTTCTTAATAAGTGAGACCCAACATATAGAATTTTTAACCTTTTTAAATGGGAGATAGAGAATAGAGAGATGGTTCGAATTCAAGATTAGTTACTTTGATAAATTACTACTTGTTCCCAAAGCTTAAGTTGTTAGGAAATGATGAATTTAATCTCTTAACCCTTATTCTAACAATGATTACTTAAAAAAAAAATTATTTGTTATTTTATGGATATTCAAATGGGTTTCCAGACTTATGGTGATGCAGTCATTGTTTTGATTTTGTTTGTTGTTTTGCTTGTATTGCTCTGAAGATTAGAATATGCTAAGCTGTATATTTTTGGAAGGGCAGTGATTTTAACCAGCATTCATTTCTATCAAATCACAGTCAATTTCAAGTCAGTCTAGTTTGGAACGTGAGAACCAAAATCCAGGAGATTCAGACAACTCATCAAAACCATCAAATGTAAAAGTTTTGATTTTTATCAACATCCAATATCTTTTAAGGTGGGCATGATCACCATTTTCTTAAAGAAAAATTTATAAGAGGGAAGACATGGCTTGCTGGAAAGCAAGGGGAGAAGTGGTGCTGATCATCAAATGCTTTCATTTGTGGAAATGTACTATTTGGTGCTCATTCTGTTACGAGTTCCTATGCATTTATGTGCCATGTATGAATACCATTTAGTAGAATGTGATGTGATGGATGGGGTCGCTAGTATTTCTCTGCGTGGGAAGCTGCTCTCTTTGTTGGGGCACATTCAATTTGTTGTTCATGTTGCCAATGGTATAGTAGAGAAGGGAAGTTTATCCATTCTCTTTATAAAACTATTTACTAGATGACTTGTCATTATGCTGTGGATGGGCTTCCATGTTCTTAAAATATAACTTCCATGAATGACCTCACATTAGTCATTTGATGGCCACAGTACTAAAAATTTATAAATTTGGCTAGTAAAAAGTTTGTTTTGCTGTAAACACCGGTCTACTGAATATCTTAATGACATGTAGAGCACTTTAAAGTCTCATAGAAAAGACTTAACTGTAACAAAGTGAGGATTTTTTTTTATATTTTTTATTTTTTAAAACTGCAGGGATCTCAATCGTCAATCTTCTCAGCGTTGTTGTCTCACATGTTTGTGCTCAATTTTATCTTTGATAAACAATTTTGGTACCCCTATTTCCATACAAAATGCAACTGCTTTGGAAGGAAATGAAAGACCAGGATGCAGGAACCGTGGGGGCAGCGGTGCTGTACTTTGTAAGTGTGAAATTTCCTATGTTTTTTATTTTTATTTTTATTTCCTCATCAGAATAATAATCCGAATGTTTGTACAGTGTACACATCTTGCAATATATGTAAAACTTGTTGAGAATGTGAAATTATATGAACCCTTGAGAATTTTAGAGTTGCCAGCTCTGTTGCTTTTGTATCAATATAAACTGTGAGAAATTTATACATGGGTGGGAACACTGATATCTAGATCATGGATCTTGTTTACCTTGTATCTGTTATTGTTGTTGTATCCTCCTTCCTCTCACCCCTGATCCCTCCCTTAAAAAAGGTTAGTGAGTGAGTAGAGTGAATATGAATTGTTTCTGTTACTGCAACTCCTTACTGTTACAAGGTCTATTGAAGTTTATTGATCTGTTAAAAGTCCTTGTGTTCCAAGAATTTGGCATAGTTATAAAGATTTTATCATGGTCTCAATGAAAAAGTTTTTCATCTGTCTCACCTTTTAATCTATTTTATGTTTTAATCATTGAATCTTCTACGAAAACATCACTATTTATTAAATTCTGTTACAAGTGGTACCCCACTCTTGTCTATAAGAAATTCAGTCCATAAGATGTTCATTTGCTTTTTATTTAGGTGATATGTGTGGTGGTACAGGAAAATGGAAAGCTCTGAACAGAAAACGGGCTAAAGATGTCTATGAATTTACAGAATGTCCAAATTGTTATGGTATGTACTTTTTGACTGATACATTTGCATTAGGTAATTAGTTATAGAAGCAGGTATTTGCTGCTTTCAATTGTTTTGTTGCCATTCTGAATACTCATTTCTCTGAACGTTATCTGATATTGGTTCTTTGACTAATGACTTGGGATATTCAGACATTCTTTAACGTTCAATAGTAGTGAACACATTCCATTTTTCTTTTCTTGGCATTTTCCGCTGAGGTTAACCTTCCTAATGGAGTCAATTGCAGCATTTGAAATCATGGCCTCATATCATAGTAGCTGAAAGTTTTATCATACATGAAACTGGATAGACATATTCTCCATCTTAATTATGGAGGTAAAAGGCTATCACTGTGAGAGCGTGGCAGGTTGGAGTGGGCTTTACATAGCATAGCCTGTCCCTGCGGAGAGTGGTGTATTATAATTATCTAACTGAAAAAGAAACAAACCTTATCTCTTAGCTAGAAAGATAGACTTATTATTATATTTATATTTTAAAAATTCTACAATTAAAGAGTTGTCTTCTGTCAATTTCACATTTTGTGTTATTTAATATCATGGGTGAGTAGAGACTATCTTGTTTCAACACATTGTAAAAAGCTTTGGTACTTTAATTCTTGATGATTTAACACTAGAATTATTAATGATCATGAACTATAATAAG
Source organism: Quercus lobata (assembly GCF_001633185.2). Lineage (NCBI taxonomy): Eukaryota > Viridiplantae > Streptophyta > Magnoliopsida > Fagales > Fagaceae > Quercus > Quercus lobata. Next base: position 10,257,525 of record NC_044904.1, on the reverse strand, counting down.
ATGCTCATAAATTTTATTTACTTTTAAAAATCATTTACAATAAAAGCTAATGAAATAAATTGCTTGCTGAAGGCATCTTTGATATGCTGACATTAAATGAAAACCAAATGCTGGTGTTACTTTGAAATTTCTACAAATAAAACTTAACAAATAGAAATAGAAATACATATAGTTAGTTAGGTTTCAGTCAATGTTTTAAGCTTGCAGGAAAGGACGGTCAAGCCTTTAGTATATATGGTTAATTGGAGCCCTCTAGCCCTTGAGTTGTAATTTTAAATAACAGTCTGTTCTTTGTTTCAATAATTTGGATATTTTGTGAGTGCTAAACTTTAACTCAAGAGCTCTTCATGCTCATAAATGCTGAAGATGCATATGAAAGGTTTAGCAAGAAGTCTTTAGGTAAAAACACACTTCAAAGGGTAGTAGCTACTCAATGCACAATCCCAAAAGGGGGTTCTGACTAACTTTAGCAGCCCCAACACTCCTTTCATATATATATATATATAAAAGATTGTGATATGTCAGGTTGTCTTGGATGCTACAATGTTGACATTGTTGCGTTGTAAAAGGCATTGATTTTAACCTCCATTCATTTTAATACTGCTGTTCCAATTTGTCAAATCAGCTTTATTCCTTTTTTTTTTTTTAAAAAAAAAAAAAAAATTTAATTTCCCTCTCTCTGGTAATGTGGAACCCAAGTACTTTGAATTGTGTTACTAATTTCTTGTTATGGGCAGGTCGAGGAAAACTTGTGTGTCCTGTTTGTTTAGGGACTGGTTTACCGAAGGTTTTCTTAGGAGGCCTGATGCAAAACAGTTACTTGATAAGATGTATAATGGTCGGCTGCTACCAAAATCTTGAAGTAAGTTCTCTTCCAAATTAATTCCTTGATTACTTGATGATGTTGTTGGTGTTACACACACAGCATTTATCTTTTAGCAGTGATTCTGTATTGTATATATGGTATTATATACAGTTTATGATGCTTGGACTGCATACATATCATTTAATAGGCCTCCCCTTGAATTGTAGAATTTTGATGGATGTGGTTTCCTTATTTATAAATTTAAATTTTGAAATGCTGCAGTTAGAGGCTTTTTGATCACAAGAATACACTTAACTAGTTGGAGAAAGAAGAGGCACAGAGAGTATAGAGTACTTGTTACACTCCCAAGTGCAGCACAGATATAAAGCTTTTTTCCTGTTGAGTAATCATCAGCTCAGTCTAACCAAATAGTCTATACTTGTGATAGTTGCATGCAATTTGGGCTTGATACCAAGCACTGGGAAATACCTTTTGTTTACTTTGTTACTGTAGTAATTCACTTAGCTGGAGGAGAAAACTGCGTGGTGCTATGATGCCATGTGATACATGATTATTGTATTGCCAAGTACAAAAGATATTTTTTATTGATTTGATCAATGTACGACACTTGTGGACTGGTCGATCATCCCAAATTGTAAGCATTACATCAGGCACATTTGTTTGTTGTGGAAAATGGACTTTGTTACTGAGCTTTACAATGTGTTTGAATTGAGCGCATGTTTTTTTTGTAGCATTTCAATGTGCCTGTTCTATAAGATCAGTCTAATTGGTAATAGGAAATGACAGATCACATAAGGAATCTGTGAAACCTGTTTTACTTGCATTTCCATTTTCAACTCAATAGGACTTCAGAATACATGAAACTGGATTACCCATCTTGTGACATGGTAGCCATATGCAAGTAAACATTTTTATCATAGCCAACAGAAAAGGAAAGAGAGAGAGGTAATGAATCAAATGTTTTAGAGTTTGGGTCTGTTTCCTAAGGCCTCTAAGCCAAGGATATCATATCCTGATTATGTTCCCAGCTTTATTAAATCATTTGGCAGTGCCTATGGAATGAATAAATTGATTGGGGCACTTGGCTTTATCCATAGCTTTACCTATTGGTTTTAGGTTGGACTTTAGGCTGGTTGGGTCAACCTGCCAAAGTGGGGACCACAGGTTCGGGAAACGTATGATTTTCTTGTGATGTGGATGTATAGAATCTGAAAACACAGACCAGTGATCCCTACCAACTACCGAGTCAATTCCATTGATAATTGCAAACTTTTACCGGAGATGAAAACGAGTTTTCTATTAGCAAATGGGAAGTTTCTTTTAAAAAAGGCAAATAAATTTCTTGAAAATTCCACGCCAATAGAAGAACCTATCTTTCATATGCCATGACTAAGGAAGTTGAATATCAAAATATGAACTTTATGAGGTGGAGAAGTATGACAAACTAAATTCAAAATCTCAAAACACAACTAAATTGGTCAATATAACATTAATGTTATCTTTCCCGAGGGTTAATGAAATTCAATATAATTATATATTTAAACTTAATTGGAGAATCATACAATACTCAAAAGAACTGTATTTGTATCTAAGGTTTATTAAAAGGACCATTGGTTATGTACACACATTCGTACCCGAAAAAATTAACTTCTTAGATGCATGTATAACACGTTTACACTCCATTAGTAGGGCATGCAAAAATTAACTTCTTAGATTAGATGCATGTATAACACGTTTACACTCATTAATAGGGCTTGATGCATGTATAGCACGTTTTACACCCATTAATGGGGCATGCATCCGTTATGAGTGTGACTAATACATATGAAAAGCATCAAAAGTCTGATGAGATTACATCATTTTGTTAGGGTTGTTGGATATGTTGGGAAATTTTAATGTCAAAACGTAGCGAATTTGGGTTGTATTAATAGAACTATATTAAGGTTAACTCTAGGTTACTAGGTTAGAAATTGCTTAAAATTAACGGGCTTAACCATTGCACACCCTTGGTGTAATGGTTGTTCCACAAGTCTTAAGTGGTGTGGGGGGTAAGGGCAGGGGTTCAAGTCCCCAGAAGGAAACTTCATGTACTTATACACTTAGATTAAACTAGAATAGAACTTTTATTAATATTAGATAATGAATTAATGATCATTTGCACGTATCTTTAAAACCGTAACGAATTTTTCAATGAAAGTTATTTCTAGGAAAATAGACATTTGGAGCTTCAAAACAAACACAAATTTGATCTAGTTTAGTTTTTAAATGAGTGAGATATGGCTTTTTGAAATTAATACAATTGTGTTGTTTTGGAGAGTTTTCTTGAGCTAGATCTTGCTCGTTTGAAACTACAATAAATAATAAAATAAATTGACATTAAAGGCCTGGCTACTTGCCTAATGATTTCATATGTAAAACCATCCTTACCACACAAATTGAGATGGGAGAGATTGTCGTATTAGGATTATTCTTAAAAGTAAACTTTCTTGAGCCTAAACAGTTAAAAAAAATGACCCTCTCCCTTTAGGCTCCGCTTGGGAGTTTATAAAAGAATGGAATGTAATGTAATGTATTTAAGTAAGGGAAAGGAATGGAAAAAAATGGAATGGAATGGAATTAAGTAACCTTGATTGGATGTTTTAAAATAAAGGAATGGAAATGAATGGAATCTTTAAGTAATCTTGTTTGGGAGCAACATGGAGAGAATGGAATGGAATCATTTTATGACAATATTACTATTAGACCCCTATTTTAAAATAAATGGTTGAATATATAGGGGTATTTTGGGAGTTTAAGTAAAAAAATCATTAAATCTAATTTCATTCCCTTCCATTCCTCCCAATTTTGGGAGAATGAAAATTTAAAGTTTTAGGGAATAGAGAGGAAGGAGTGTTTCCTCCTACCTATTCCATTCCCCCTCACTTAAACTTCCAAACGAAGGAATGAACTTTCCATTCCCTCCGTTAAAACTCTCAAACAAGAGGGAGGGAAAAATATTCTTTTTATTTCATTCCATTCTCTCCTCCCAAGCGGAGCCTTTAGTGTTTGCCTTTTGAGTTCTTTCCAAAGTTTCTCATTCAAACCACAAAAGTTATCAACTGTTATAAGTGAGCACACTAGTGTATCTCTCCAGAGAGTTCTTTAGAGCGCTAGAATTTCATTGGTTGTGGACAAGTTTATTTGTGAATGAAGTTCTATAGAAGGATTCCAAAGTTTTAGAAGTCACTACAATGGGAAGCAAACGCATCGCTTGCTGAGATTGCATAAAGAGTCTAGGTTATAAAAGTTCGATAAGTTCTGAATGTTTTAACTTTTTCTTCTATAATGAATTTCCTATAGGGTTGGAAATCTGGAGTAGTTTTTCCTCCAAGGAGTTATCAAAGATTTTCCACTTCGTCATCAAATTAGAATGTGTTTTTCATTGCCTTTAGATTTTGGTGATATTAACTGTGATTATGCAATCTAACAATTTGTTAACACTAAAATTAATATATATATATATATATATATAATTTAGTCACAGTTAATTAATTTATCAGTAGCTTAAGTTATTAGAGTCCAATTTAAGTTTTTTTCACATTTTAATTGTGAACGACAAAAAGAGCTTCTTACATAATAACTGCCTTTGTGCTTCAGCATAAAGAAAAAGCATTTGAAACCCAATGGAGACCATAAATCATAATTGCACTAGCCTGTCACAAGGGGAACTATTAAAGCATTATTGATAGGGAATGAGCAGGAAAGTGAGTGGCTTAGGTGAAGAGACAACTATTTCCTCAAGGCGAACCATTTAACTCCACAAAGCCATAAGATTCTAACACATCTTCTATGTCAGACTTGTATGAGCTATTTAAAATTCAAGTCTGATTGTTGGGTAGTCTGCTGGGTACAGAGTGCTCTGGCTTGTGATCACATTCAAAATCGAGGTGAACAAATGCCCGCTCAACTTCCGGAAGTTTCTCTAGCTTCTCCTGCAAGCTCTCTCCAATGGTATGTGCTTCTTTTAGTGGTAGCTCTTCTGGGAGTTCAATGTCAACCTGTTTCAACAATATAATAAAGATCATTACTTTCCTAGATATTCAAAACTAGGATGCTTAGAAGAGCCTAATGTAACTTTGCAAAAATTTCATCTGCATAGCATAATAAATTTTAAAAGAAAATCTCCCACAAAATTTTTAATTTGCTATTTCTTCAATGGCATCTCAAAGGGAAGGGAGGATCACAGTTTTGATGTCTTATTGTAGACTCAAAACTTTTTTTTAAAATGAAATAAAAGATTGAAGTTGTGATCAAAAGCTCGCCACTATTTATTTTTACTCAGAAATTTACATGACTCACCTCTACAAAATAGAGAACACCAAAGGTGTAGGCACGGACAGTGTCAATACGCTTGACTTTAGGGTGCCTCATGACAAGATATGTTAGTTTCTGCAAGACTTCAGGAGGTGCAGACTGTCCCACGAGAGAAACTGCATCAAGAAATGCAGCTTAAAATAGTTCTAAATATGAATATTACAGCCATGTAAAGTATATAAAGCATAGCCAAGCACAAATTAGAATTTATCAATAGTAAATTTTTTAGGACACATGCATTGGGATAAGGAAGTAGGCACCGTATTTATAACTTCATTCTGCAGAAAATAGATATTTTTCCTTCTTTTCCAAACATTTATTGTTTAGTTCTGGCACCAACCAGTATCCTGAATGCTACGTCCTTGATAAATTAAATATGAAACCAGAATTTATTTTGATATTCTTCTCTTCGTTTCTTCATTTTTCTGGGAGGTAAAACTAAAACCTTTTCAAGCATAAATGATTCAGATAAAAGAATATCCTTCTTCAACCAAACTAATATATAAAGAAAGCACAGGTAAAAATAAAATCTACAGAAATCAATCAACATAAAGAGCCCAAATTGCAATCTCTGAAAGCACTGGAATTTAAAAAGCCTCCAACTTCAACAACTATTGTGATGAACAGTGAGAAATTCTTTAAAAGAACAAACATCCAAAGGAAGCATAACCTTTAATCTTGTAGGGATAATATGAGTTGTGGTAAAGGAAGTGGTGGCTGAATAGTAGTAAGTAAAACTTTGACAGAAAACTTATAAGATTTTAGAGATGAAATTCCATTTTATTCTTTTTGTTTGTTTGTCAGAATCATGCAAAAGATTGTGAAATCAAACAGAATAAAAATGAGGTTGAAGGAGTACCAGCATTTTCAAATACAGTTTGAGACCAATTTATTATTGTGTACAATGCAAGGATGATGGCACCAGCGGGGTCAATCCACCAGAAAAATTCATCGGCAAGAAGAGCTGCAGCTAATCCAACCACATTAGTTACCACATCGAAAAAGTGATCCTGCACATTGGCATCATTTCAAGAAGTTATGCAGCTGATAGCTAGAAGGATAATACATATGACAGAAGCTTAAGAATATAAAAGTAGAGATAGGAAACCTTTGCATATGCACGGACGATATCATTTTCTGAGTTTTTACAGTATATCCAGAGGGCAAGTTTTACTACAGTAGCAGATATCATGATTGTGCACATCCATATCAATTTACTTTTGGACAGTTTTTCAGAAGGTTCATCTTTAATTAGTTCTTCTGCAGCCTGAAGCAACACCTGAAAGCCTGTAAGAAAAATGGAAGGGTGTAACAATCCTAACCTTATCAAAAGGAATCTATTCCACATTCAGAGAAGAAAACCCCTAATAGTTTCATCAGGGTGTTTATTTTTGAAAAGCATTAAGATTTTTGAATAAGTTGAGACAGAATATTATGACATTAGATGCAAATCTTTTGCAAGTTACAATTGTTGAATGTGAGAAGAAGCCTGTGAGAAACCCAAAGGTCAGATTATCTTCTGCAAAGAAATTAAGCAATATTCTGAGGTTATGAACACAACTGAATACATAATTCTTCTTGATACTACGTAGTCTAGCAAGTAATTAATCAATGAGCGTAGCAGTTGCAATTAATTATTCTTTGAAAAATCTGATTTAGACCCTTATGTGTTCTAAAAGGTCTGATACCAATAGAAAAAAAAATCTGATTTCAACCCCAAACACTTATACAATGTATTAATCTGATTAGTTCAACAAGTTAAGTGTATTCCCAACAGATAATCCAACATGCAATTCAGCCACAATAATCAATCACCAAATCTAAAGACAGTAATAATAAAAAACAGTAAAAAGGCACACAGATTTATTAATGAAGTGGAAAGCCAATAAAAAATCTATATTTTATAAATCTTGTTATTAGAGATTATTATGTATTGTATATGATAGATGAGCACTTTACTTCAATCTAGCCTGTGCTTGAGCTTTGCGCTTTACCCTTAGTTTCGGAGAGGCCTGTGCGCTTGATGCTTTTACCAACACGATATAATGTATTGGTCATAAAGCAATGGTCTCTCCTTCCTTTATTATGAGAAGGGAACTTCTAAATTATCTTTTGCTTAAGAGCAGTTACCCACTGAAACTTGAAGCAGGTGCTGTCCTTAAACATAGCAATTCACAGAGCTTCTTCATAAGCAGCAGGGAAATGTGACAGTACATCCACTAACTATATGAAAGTTCTGGTTAAACCCATCTGGAATTATATTAAGCTCAAGCCTCAAGCAGTCTCCAGAAAAATGATAAGAATGACCAATATAACCTTTTATGGATGCCTAATTTCTCAGCCATTATATCCCCAGGCACTTAGATGTAAATAACAACATCGTGTCAGGTCATGTGTCCAAACAAGAACAAAATTCAGAACATTTTAAAAGCTCTCTGCCTACCTCAAACTTCAAGTGAACATTGTATGTTTTTTGCATGTTTAAACTGCAGGAGGAAGCTCTTATTCTTAATCAATCATTAAGGAAGTATGAGTAAGCCACACTTTTCAGGAATAAGTTCCTAATGTGTCTTTCATAAGTCCTTATCTAAATCATGCTTCATATTTATTCAAAAATGTATCAACAAACTTGCTAGTATTAAATAATGTATTTGGTTTCTAACTGTTTAGGTATTTCAATATTGTTGTGACAAGAAGAAGACAGTTTGTTATATCAACCACAGCAGTAATTACTGATATGGGTTGCTTTAGAAAGCTTTATGTATTCTGATTAACTATCCAGAAACCATTCATTAGAAGAATACCAAAAAACAATCCCTGTATTTTCTTTTACTTTTGTGTACAATATTTCAACAATTAGGAGTATTCATAAACATTTTTTTTTTTTTATATTTCACCAATTAGGAGTACAATATTTCAAGTTCCTATTTCTTTATTCTTAACAAGAAAAGCCAATTATTAAACATCGATTATGTTGCCTATGCTAGAAAGCTGATGTAATCTGGCCCAACTATCCAGAAACCATTCATTAGAAGAATATGAAAAGTGAAAACCAGTCCCCTGTTTTTTTCTTTTACTTTGTATACAATATTTCACTAAATTACAAGCATTCGTAAACATTTTTGATCATTTATATAACATATGATCAAGTTCCTATATTTTTTAACTATTAACAAGAAAAGCCAATTGTTAAAAATCAATTACATTGCATTTACTTCGCTTTATATGTCTTCAATAAAATGTAATCCGATAATTGGATAGGTTCAATTAACAAACAAGTTCACCATAAAAAAAGGTAGTCATCAATGACATGACAGAAAACCAACGGAAACCTAAGGCAGGTGAAGGTACTGCAACATACCAAGTGTAGCCATGACAGCAGCAAAGATAATTATGCCTACTGGCTGCACCCTCAGCTTTCCAATAGGATATTTGTAGATATTTATGCTCTTCATTGCCAGGTGAGTGAACCAAAGAATGCCACCAGCCATGAGATCAAGTAAAGAATCTAGTGTTGATGCAGCAATGGCCAAAGATCCACTCTTTATTGTAGCATAGACCTGCACATTGTAATGCATATTGTTATTATGGGAGTTTGTATATGAGCAATAGGTTATATATATATTGATAACATAGGGAACCTTACTAAAGAAGATCCCTTTGGACTTGCCTCTAACCAGTAACATATTATATAAAATGGTGATTTAGGGGTGCCTGGATACATGTTAATCAATTTAATACTTTTGTCATATAAAATGAATTATTTTAAGTGCTTTTTAACTCGAAGTATATATATTCTTCCAGAATATTGTTTGGTTAGATTACACTATTTTACAAGTTCCACCTTAGAGCTTTATCAGAAATAAAACTTGGATTTCCCAGAGCTTTTAACAGTTCTAAAAAAATAAGGGTTTTTTCTTCATCAAACTCAACTGAAAATATATATCCTGTAAAACATGAACAAAAATGAAAGCTCGCCTTCTTTATGTGTGCGTTTGGGTTTTGCGTCTAGCTCCTACGTTTGCGTTTTTTGCGTTTCTTTTTATTTTTTATTTTTAGCGCCACTTGTATTGTTCATGGGACATGAACAGTGCATTTAGGCTTATGAACAGTAATCTGCACTGTTCATGCACGCGGATTACACTGTGCAAGAGACATTGTGTACTGTTCAAGGTACCCATAACCACTTTATTCAGAAAAAAAAATTAAAAATAGGTCTCACAGTATTATTTACACATTTAAAAATTATTTTGCTGCAGTATTTTCTGTTTTCAGCAAAATAAGCTGTATCCAAAATAAGCATATATATATGCCTCATAAAGTTTTAAAACACACCATCCAGTAAGAGACACCTTCTTGGAGTCTGGTAGACCATGAAAATAATAAAAGTTATATATCTACATCACCTTAAATGCCAGAAGTATTATATTTGCATAATTAGATATCTTCATTGCTCTTTCATGTCGAGCATCTTCTTTAGCCTGTTCCTCCTCATCAATACTGTTAGATGTCATCAAAGAATCGACTTCTTCAAAGGAATTCATGGTATTGATTTGTCTTTCATAGTACTCCCTTTCTCCTATAATGAAGACAATGCATTCATTCATTGTAAGAAAAGGAAGAAATTTTTTTAACTTCACTCATGAATTTAAATTCATAATCTCATTTCTTCTTGTTCCCCAATTTAAAATAAACTTTAAATTCTTCTCCTAGCTACTTCCTAGGCCTACAGTATAATACATATATATATGTGTATGTCTGAGAATTTAAAAACATATGTAGGCATATATGTACATCTAGCACTAAGGAAAAAAGAAAACCCAAGTCCAATATTCAGTTATATTTAGTAGCTCATGCTATAACACAAAACCATAGTCCCCATAACGGCATAACATTTACAGTATTCCTATTGTATCAAAATGCAACGCAACTTACAAGTCGAGACACTAGGACCTTAATTGTATAAAACAGATGTACAAAAGTGCAGAAAGGGCAATTTAAGGAAAAAGAGTTTTTTTTTTTTTTTTAATTATAATTTTTCTGCTGTTCTACATAAACCCTTCTATGCGTAATGGGTTTTACATGTAATTAGTTTTATGTTTTTTTTTTTTTTTTTTTTGGGGGGGTAGAAACTCAATAATTTTTTATTCGATGTGTATTTTTGAATACTTTTTTATTCATGCCTGCAAAATCTCACAATGATCATATATCAATATATCTCATCTATAACATGGTTTAAATTTCCAAATTTTTGTATTTTAAAATTATGCATACAAGATGAGTTTATAAAAGAAAAGTACTTGATTAACACAAAATTTAGTACACATGAATGAAAACAGATAATCTAAAGGTTGAATTTTGTTTAAATATTACTTAAATGAAAAGTTATTGAGTTGGGTAACTTGATCCTTATATATACACAATTGATTGAGTTAACAAGCTTTGATTGATCCAAAACATCACCTTTTTTTTTTCACATTCAAATAGGCCTATCATTTACACCAATCACAGCATACACCTCAGCAAGTTTGAGAGATATAAAAAAATAAAAAAAAAAGGTGAAATGTTGTGTAAAAGACAAGCAAAACAAAACAAATTCTCACGCTTTCAAGTTAAGAACAATGAATTAAGTTTGTTCTATCCTATGTACTTGTCTGTATATATTATATGAACCCATTTATTTTCCAGTATTTTTGTTTCTAACAAACCAAACACAGAGAGAGACAGAGACATAGACCTTTGGATAAGCTGGAGGGTTTGGAAAGGTCAAGGTAGAATGGATCAGACTCAGGGTCAATACCAGACCGAAGCTTATCAGGCAACCTTGACACGAACTCGCTCCTCAGCGAGTTCACCGAGTACCTCCGACTCAGTCTCCCCCCTCTCCTACCGCTTCTACTCGCCCCTAGTATCGGCGATTTCAGATTCGTATCCTCCATATCTCTGTGTGTGTGTCTCTGACTCTCTGTGTTCTTACTTTTGCTTTGTCTAAGTTTCCATGTTCGTGTGTATTCTTCTAAGCTCGACTGTCTTTGCCACATATATGTAACATCTAAGTTCCAGAAAGTAAGTTAAAAGGCCTGGACTTTCAATCAGATTTTGTACGGACTATAATTAATGTCTCTAATTTTTAATTTTTTAGTCCTCTAATACCTACTAAATATTAAATAAATATAAATAGAATTCCAAAACGTACTGTTTTAGTTAAAAAATTGTAACTAAATTTACCAAATTTTAAGGTCTGTTTTTTTTAAAAATATTTTTACAACATTTTTTTTATCTAAATATATTTCTATAACACTTAAATAACCTTATTAGAAGGAATTTATCAAACTACTCTTAATTTTTTTACTCGAAAAAGAGATGTAAAAAAAAAACTAATTTGTCTTTTATTTTCCTTTTAAAGTGAGAAGTTGGTAAGTAGGTAATGATGCAATTGATGTAATTGGTATGGATAGTTGAAATTTAAAATTACAATCAGATATAAAAAAATAGTAAAAATAAAGAAGTAAAGGTAATAAAATAAAATAAAAAAGTTTATGAGGGAAAATGGGGTGAATAGCACGGCACCGGATCCCAATCCTGATGCAAGTACTTGTACTGCCAGAGTGTACCTGATTATTATAAAATTATGTTGTAATTTTTTTTTTTTTGAGACGCTGACTACTTTTGAATCTAACAAAGTATAATAGTGTTAAATAATAGAATAGTAATTGTCACCGGTATAAAAAAAAAAAAGTATCTTGTTTGGTACCGACATCAAGACCTCTTTACGGAAACAGTGTTCTGAGCATCTGTTTTATGGGGCGCGTCTATGTGCTATATGTTTGTAAGAGGCCCATTCATAATACAGATGAAGTATATATTTAATATTTTCCTCTCGTTACCAAGAGATATGGCTTGTATGAGAAGTGTAATTCTATCTCCTATGAAATTATACCATGAGATTTGCATTATGTGAAAGCCCTATTGCATGAGCATAACTTTAAAGCAAAATATAATTCTTGTTTCCTATCATATCATGGTTGTGCTAACTTTGACCTCCACATTGGGAAACATTTTTAATGTTAAGATTATATTTTATGGAATAAATAAATCTTATCTGGGTTTGTGCTCATTCGATTCCACTTATTTTGATTCTTTTCTTCTTCTTCTTTTTTCCGTTTTTTGGAATATATATTTTTATAGCATTTTTATTATATGTAGTTGTATCTATTTTTATATAGTTTTTTAACAAAATAAATCAATGAAATTAAACAAGCACAATTGTAACAACTTGATTCTCAAAATGAAAAAAAAATTATAACCACTTACTATAAATTATAGGGTCATTTGTTCATCTTAAGTTATGAATGATTGTAGTCAACATTCTAATTCAAATTAAGTTACAATGTTTGCCAAATTATCCAAAATTAGTATTAAATTTCACAAATTAGTTAGATGGTAAGATGGTGGGGTGCACTAATAGTAATATGTCAAAATTAGTAAATTTAGTTCTCATTAAACAAAAAACATTGGTCCTAGGTGGTGGGTTCATTAGTATTGGCCGTGAAGTAAATTTAGAGGTCTCAAATTTAATTAACTACACAATTCATTTAAGAGATTTATGGGTTTGACCAAAGACTAAGATACCACTTCCTTATAAAGAAAACAAATAAAAAATAAAGAAGATGCAATATGTTCATTCACATTAGTTTACAAATTTGATGATTGTATTAATGATTTTAAATAATGAGATGAATATTATTATAAAGTAAACTTGAAATTTTTGTTGGCACTAAGTAATCTTAATTAAGGAGTTAATTGTAAAGATTTATAATTTACAATTTACCCATTTTGTATGGAGTATGTGCATGAATTTTGTCTACAGTGTGTATATAAAATATTATCATCTCAATTCTATATAGTAATAATTGAGAACAATTATATCTTATATAAAAGATCAAGATGAATTGCACATCCACCATAAGTTCTTATGTCCCACTTGTTATTGATTGATGTTACTGATCTTACTAATGAATGGTCCTATTCATTGTTTTCAACAAAATAAAATAAATGAGACCAACCACAATTATTACTTGGTTCAGTTCATAAATGCCATTAATGGTGGTATATAAACAACATGATATGGTGGGCAGCCTACAAATGGGAGCATAATACATTGGGCATGGTTTATGAATACTACTACTCAAATAAATGCAAAATAGTAATTTTGTTTTCCCCCTTTCTTTACAATATCCAAATGGAAGTTCAGGTTGTTTTCTTTATTTTCTAGACAAGTTGTAGGGTCCATATAGATCGTGCAAATAGTGAAGGATTTGAAATTGTCAAATTGCATATAAAGTTACATTCTCTTAAACTATTTTAATTACACAATTTTCCTTTAAAATATATTTTTTAAAAAACATGAAAATTATAATATTAATCCATTTATAATTTTAATCGCAAGCTCTATTTTAAGATATATAACTTGTTTAAATTACTTTATGAGTCATGTAACTAAAATATATATGCATGAACATTTGATCGTCATGTAATGGGTTAGAAAACATTTATACAAATCCGTTTTGATGAAAAATTTTGTCCAAAATTTAATAATTCATTATTTTTATGTATTATCTAATTCATGTTAAGTGAATCTAAGAATGCCGACAAATTAATTTTACTAGTACAAACCATTTCATAATCCAGCTAGGATCGAATGCATTAAGACATGACACAACCTTAAAGCCTAATACAGTGTGTGATCATTAGCATGGCCTAACAAACAAAGTGCAATCACGCACACAGAAACGTTCATCAGAGCATCATAAGGGGAAAAATTGTTGTCCATTGATTTTTAATAAATGGACAGAATTTTCGTCTGAATCAATTTTTAAGGAAAATTTTCCAATTTATTACATGGCAACTCAAAAAAATTAATATGCATGTATTTAATAGTCATGAGATTTGTTCAAATAATTTAGCAAATTAAATGATTTAAATACACGGTTAAAAGAAATTAAACTTAAATCCAATTTGATGGAAAGTGTTATTATTTTAGATCCCAAAATTAAGAGAATGTCAAAGCTAAATAATATGTGGGTATATAAAATTGCACTCTTTAATAATTTATTCTTTTATTGAGTAATTTTTGCATTTTTTTGATAATTTAATAGTTACAATTGGGAGATAGGTGATTAGAACTTTGAATATTTTATTTGAAAACATTAAAAAGTATTAACCAATTGAATTACAACTACAAGATTACTAATTTTTATTTTTTAACGTAACTTTAATAACTTATTAAGATGACAATTTTGTAGCTATTGAATTAATCTCACATAAAGGCTTGAGGGTTTTCTCGAGGAAAAAAAAAAAAAAAAAGCTTGCGGGGTTTGAGAACCCATGTTTCCTAGAGTAGAAGGGGGTGAGTTGTTTAGTAAATATGTTTAATCAATCTCTTTTTTTTTTTTATGAACATTATTAATCAATCTCTTGTGCCTGTGTATATATATATGTGTATAATTTGTGATTAAAAAAATTACCATATGATCGTAAAACTAAAATAAATAAATAAAATTGGAGGGGAACCCCGGTCACGCTGGGAAAGACATGGTCCAGGGTTTATTGTCAAAGCCTTGTCATGGGTTTCTACCCTTTCACAGAATTGATTGAGCCATTATAAACTGTTGCAGCCTGCAAGGACAGAAGGACACTTCTTTTTTTGAATTCAGGAAAGTAGGACACCATATTAATATCTTGCTTTTTAATCCATTACTTTAGAACGCCAAGACATATAGATAAAAAGTTATCTCAGTGCACCACACGATATGCTGATTGAAAAAAACAATATATATATATATATATATATATATATATTTTTAACTCTGTTTGAAAATGTTTGAAAATAATAAGGGATGTGGTCCATGTGGGGTTAAAGTCGAAGAGTGACTCCAATTCACACCCCCAGTTATAAAAACTTATTATTAGAAGTAATATTAAGAAAAAAGGACAGAATTTTTTGGAATCGGTTTGGATATTTTTTTTTTTTAAATTTCTATAACCATAAAAATTTTATAAAGTATTTCACAATTGCTTATGTGACATGTTGTTAATGGAAAAGGAATCACAAAAAAAGAAGTTACTAATGAAAAATAATAAAGTGATACTCATTGTGAACTCAAATAAAAATCAATAAAAATTTGCCAACTCAACTGTTGTTAAATTATTAATAAGTAGTAACATTATCTTTTTCTCTGAACCCACTAGGTGGCAACTCAAATGAATTTTTATTTATACTTTTAATCACATTACAAATTTAATAACCATTTGCAAATGATTTGTACTTTTTTTTCTCTCTCCCCGTCAGATTGCTCTCTCATCTATCTTCTTCTCACAACAACAAAGAAAGAAAAAGGTGGGCGGAGCCTAGGTAGTGGTTTGTTTGATATAATAACAAATTAAAGAAATATTATTATTTAAATATAATAGATAATAGAATAGATAAAATTGGTGTGGATATTTTGTAAAAGTGGGTGTGTAAAATAGAAAAAGTATGTGTTTTTTTTTATACAAAATAGACATGAATTTTGCACGGTCTAAGCTCTTATGATTTTATGGTGTGCAAGGAATACTTTCTTAGGTGATTCTAATTTCTAATACTCAAATACCACTTCCTCCAAAGCGCAAAAAGGGAAATTTAAGGAATATATATATATATATATATATATATATATTTTAAAATTCTTCCGTGATATGCATAATCCCTACTATGTGTAATGGCTTTTACATGTTATGATTATTTTTTTTTTTGGGTAGAAACTCAATAACTTTTTAATCTATGTGTATTTTTGAAAAATTCAAGATTGAATTGCATTTTATTTTTATACCTTTCGTGTCTGTAAAATTTCAGAATGATAGTATATATATATCATCTATAATATGTTTAAAATTTTTAATTTTAAAATTATGTATAGAAGACGAGTTTATAAAAAAAAAAAAAAAAAAAGATCAACACAAAATTTGATGCACATGTTAAATAATAATGAAAATATATAATTAATCTAAAGTTTGAGTTTTTAAAATATTAGTTAAATGAAAAGTTTTTGAGTTGTGAAACTTGATCCTTACACATACACAATAGATTGAGTTGACAAACAAATGATTGATCCAAAACATCACTTTTTTCGCATTGAAACCAATCACAGCTTGCATGCACCTCAGCAAAAGTTGAGGAAAAAAAAAAGTGAAATGTTATGCAAAAGTGTAGAAGACAAACAAAACAGAACAAAATCTTACGTTTTCCTTAATAGCAATGAGTGAATTTTGTTCTATCGTGTGTGCGTTTCTGTGCAATGTACAGATTATATACACAAATCCATACATACACCATTTTCTTTTTGTTCTTTTCCTGCATTTTGTTGATAAACCAAACAGTCAAACACAGAGAGAGAGAGAGAGAGAGAGACCTTTGGTTAAGCCGGAGATTGTGGAAAGGTCAGGGCTGAAAGTTTGAGACTCAGGGTCGAAATCACCAGCAGAGCGAAGCTTATCAGGCAAACTTAACGCGAAATCTTTCTTCAATGACTTCACCGAGTACGATCTCCGACTCAGCCTCCCCCCTCCTGTACCGTTTCGACTCGCCCCCAGAATCGGCGCTTTCAGATCCGTATCCTCCATATCTCTCTCTCTCGCTATCTTTGTCTGTGTCTGTGTCTCTCTGTTCTTATTTTTGCTGTGTCTGTGTCTCTTTGTTCATGTGTCTTCTTACTTATCTCTCACACACATGTCTTGCCACATATATACACCAAACAAATATGATAAATAAATATGATAAATATCTAATGCGTGTGTTTAGATATCGATTATTTTGTTAAAATTAAAAAATTATTACTAAAAATGAGTTAAAATAGTTAATTAAAGCTCATAAATAATGTTAAAAAGTGCAATGTCAACTGTGTGGTTCATTAATAATAGAAAAAATAATTTTAATTTTTAATCCTAATTCACACAGACTAAGTTAGACAACAGTTTTAGAAAATAAAGAGGCCTAACTATAATCAGATTTTGTACGGCTATGATTAATTAATTAATTTATATATATATATATATATATAATATAAATTCTAATATGTACGCTTTGTTAGCTACCAAAATTTAATTTTTTCTATTGCCTTGGAAAGGATAGGTAAAACATAAAATAATATCAAGGATCCGTTTAAATTGAATTTATTGTTACTGAAATTGAAAACTAAAAACACTATAGTAAAATAATTTTTAAATGTGTAAATAGTGCCGTAGGATCTATTTTTAATATTTTTTAATACATGAACAGTGTTGCTATAGTGATGACAGTGTGTGAACAGTGATTTTTGTCCCCTGCACAGTGAACCCATGTGATGTTACTATTCATGCATAGGGGAAAAAAAATCTGAAAACGCAAACTGAAAAAACGCAGACACTTACCCCAAACGTTCACTAAGGGTCCATTTGGGTAGAACTTATTTTGCTGAAACTAAAAACTGAAAACATTGTAACAAAATAATTTTTAAATGTTTAAATAATATTGTGAGACTCATTTTTAATAAAAAATGATTAAAAAGTGAAGTTTGTAACATCCATAAACTGTACATAAATGTACTATTTACAGGAGAAAAATCAAATATTGTGGCTTAAAAAAAAAAAAAAACGAAACATGATTTTAAAATGCACACCCGCAAAAAGCTGATCCAAACCGCACCCAATACTGTCACAGCAGTAGGTAATTTGAAGCAAAAAAGAAAAAAAAAAAAAAAGTAGGTAAGTAGGTAACGGTGGCAAGTACTTGTACTGTACCTAAATATTATAAAAAATTTTGTTAGGACTTTAGAATTTTTGTATTTTGCAGGACAGATAGATTAATACAAAAGTTCTATACTAACACGTATATATTAATAATTATATTATAATGGTTATTAGTATTAAAAAACGAACCTTGATTGGTCTTCATATACAAAAAAACAAAAAAGAGAAGCTTGTTTGCACATACATCAAGCTCTTTCTAGTCCTATCAAAAAAAAAAAAAAAAACTCTATCCAATAATAGATCCCGAATCTGGTGCGATCTTCTTTATGGAGCAAGCCTCCCTCACAAGCATGTGGGTGTGAAGCTCATACTCACGCTCACATGCTTGTAATAAGCATACCCCATAAAACAGACACGTAAGAGATATATATATATATATATATATATTTATATATATTTATCAATGAAAATATCTTGTGGTGTATCTTTATCTCATAGAACAACACAATAAAACAATATGATATTACACTAATACATAGTGCATACCGCATAGAGATAATTTATTTTATTTTATTTTATTTTTTTATTATGATTGTGCTAACTTTGATCTCCACATTGGAGATTAGATTTATTGAGTGAATAAATTTTTATCTGGGGTTAGTCCTCATTTGATTCCACTTATTTTTAAACATTTTTTTTTTAATTTTTAAATTTGGTATACATAGTTTTTTATAGCATTTTTTAATGTATAGTTGTACTTTTATATGGCTTTTAACAAAATAAATCAATGAAAATAAACACATTTAAGTGTACCAACTCACTATAAATAATAGGACCATTTGTCCATCTTAAATTACATGATTATAGTCAACATTTTAATTCAACATTCATTTACAATGTTTGTTTAATTATCCAAAATTAGTATCGCTATTCACAAATTAGTTGGATGGTTAGATGGTGGGGTGCACTAATAGATGCCAAATTGTTGGCCTAAGGTGGTGGATTCATTGGTTTGGGGCGTAAAATAAATCTAAAGGTTGATTTTTGGAGCGTCTTCTGGGCATGGAGTGGAATAGTTTGGTCAAAGGCTATAACACCACTTCCTTATAAATAAAATGTAAAAATACTATTTTAATCTCTAAATTTTACAAAAAGTTTGTTTTTTCATCCATGAAGTTTAAAAAGTTCATTTTTCGTCCCTAAATTATTGAAAAATTCATCTTTTGTACCTAAATGTCCTAACCTATTGAAAATGTTTTATTTATATCCTTAAATTTTACTAAAAGTTTTTTTTTTTCATCCCTAAACTATTAAAAAAGTTCTTATTTCATTCCTATTTTTGTCTCTAAACTATTAAAAAAAAACTCTTAACAAATTTTTGTTTTTTAAAGTTTAGGGACAAAAAACAAATTTTTGTTAAAATTTAAGGGCTAAAATAATATTTTACCTTAAATAAAAATGAGGAAGTAATATGTCCATAGTGCCCATTAGTTTACAAATTTTTTTTATTATATTAATGAATTTTAAATGATGAGATGAATATTATAGAGTAATCTTAGTTAAATTAAGGCGTTGATGGTAAAGATTTATAATTATGCGTGGAGTATGTGCATGAATTATGTCTACCGTGTGTATATAAATTTTCATCCCAATTTATGTATAGTAATAAATGAGAACAATTGTATCTTATATATATATATATATATATATATATATATTTTTTTTTTTTGGAGAGAATTGTATCTTATATTTTAATTACAAAATAAAAATGAGATGTACACCCATCATAAGTTCTTAATTTCCACTTGTTATTGGTTGCTGTTACTGGTCTTCATAAATCATAATCAATCTTCCTCTTCATTGTTTTCAACAAAAGAAAAGAAATGAGACCAACCACAAGTACTACTTGGTTTAGTTCATAAATGCCATTAATGGTGAAATCTAAACAACATGCATAACACAAACACAATTGAACAAGTACAGCTCTAGAATAGTTCAATACTCCAACTCAAATAACTGCAAATTGTAATTCTTCTTTTCCTCCTTTCATTTCAATCCAAATGGAAGTTCAGGGAGTTTTCTTTATTTTCTAGCTGGACAAGTTTTAGGCTCCATATAGATCGTGCAAATAGTGAAGGTTTGAAATTGTCAAATTGCATATAAAGTTACATTCTCTTCAACTATTTTAATTAAAATAAAACCATAACAACTAAAATATTAATTCATGTATAATTTTAATTACATGCTCTATTTCAAAATGAGTGACTTATTTAAATAACTTAATGAGTCATGTAACTAAAATATACGTGTATGAACATCTGATCGCCATGTAATGGGTTAGAAGTTATTTATGCAAATTTGTTTTGAGGAAACTTTTGTCCAATTTTTAGTAATTCATTATTTTTATGTATTCTCTATGACAAGTTAGTTGTAAGTTGAAGGAAAAATTTGTCCAAATTCTATTAAGTTCTTCTTTTATGTATGCTCCATGACAAATTAGTAATAGCTAAGGTATAGGTAATTATCCAAGCACTTTTCTAGTTCCATGAATGAAACCGAACGCGATTCTTATAATGCTAATCTAAGAAAAATCTACTTTTCAAAAAAAGAAAAGAAAAAAAATAAGTGAATCTTGGGACTGTGATAACCAAAATAATGCTGACTAATTAATTTTACTAGTACAAATCATTTCATACTCCAGCTAGGATTTAATGCATTAAGGCATGACACAACCTCAAAGCAAAATACAGTATGTGATCATTAGCGTGATCTAACCAACAAAATGCAATCATACGAAAATGTTCATCAGAGCATCATAATTCATAAGGAAAAAAAAATTTGTTGTCAGTTTATTTACTGAATCAGTTTTAAGGAAATTCTTCCAATTTATTATGTGGCGACTCAAAAAAATATGTATGTGTTTAATAGTCATGTAATTTGTTCAAATAATTTAAATACATGATTAAAAGAAATTATACTTAAATCAAATTTGATGGAAAGTTTTGTCCAAAATAATGATTTGTGCAGTATATTAAGCCTATTTATATACCACAATTTTTGCATCCAAATATATATATATATATATATACTTCTTATAAAAAGAATATATAAAAAATTTATGTTAAACCCCAAGATTAAGAGATATGTCAAAGTCAAATAATATGTGGATATATAAAATTGCGTTATTTAATAACTTATTCTTTCTTGAGTAGTCTTTTTTTTTTTTTTTTTTTTAATAATTTAATAGTTACAATTAGGAGATAAGTGATTAAAACTCTGAATGTTTTATTTGAAATCATTAAAAGATATCAACCAGTTAAACGAAAATATTAATAATTTTAATAATCTATCAAAATCAATTTTTAGGGGGATGCCGGTCACGGTGGGGGAAGATATGGACCAGGGTTTATTACATTATTGTCAATGCTTAGTCATTAGTCGGGACCCTTTCACATAATTGACTGAGACCTATATAATTGTTGCAAGGATAGTACGACACTTTTCTTGCTTTTTTGTTCCGCTGCACATAAAGTAAATAAAAATTATAAAACATGCCGGCAGGAAATTTTTTTTTTTTTTTTTTTTTTAGAATTTCAACTTATGGTGATTGTTTATGTGATTTTTATTTTTTATTATTAGATTAAGGTATTAATTTTTGTTCTTTATTATTAAATTAAGACATTATTTTATTTTTGATATAAATAAAAATTAAATTTCAAACTTCTTATTCAACTATTAAAAATTTTATTAATCAAATTAATTGAAAACTACGACTTGTCAATGTTGCTTGTTGGATGCAAATTTATCTCTTTGGAATTTATGATTGCAGCCTATAATTATTGTATACATCGTTAGGAATCAATAGGAAGATGACAAGCAGTGGTCATTTTTTTTTTTTTTTTTTGATGGAAATGACAAGCAGTGGTCAGGTACATTATTGTTGGAAGCCTGTCATGCTGCGCAAATTGTGCCTGAAAACCAGCAGAATAGTTAGATCTAAAAAATATTCATGAATGGAGTTCCAAATTTTATAGCACTAAAAAGACAACTCAATTAAATAAAATTTTCACCAATAAGCAACTTTCATTTTAGTTGTTGTGAAAATATTGTAGTAATAATAAAATATTATGACATTTTGATAATACAATACCTTTATTTTTAAATGTGCTAGATCCCAATTTGATATTTATTATTTTATTTTGATCCACAAGGAATTAACACATAGTTCACAATATTTTCATAATATCTCCATGTTTACATTTTACTTACAATGTAAATTTATATCGTAGAAAAACAAAAATTGGCAAATGTTGTACACATTTGTTAATTGTGTACAATATTTATCATTTTTTGCAAATGTGTACAACATTTACCTCTTTTGTGTTAATGTAAGTTTATATTGCAAGTATACTGTAAACATAAATTTAAAAAAAAAAAAACCAAAAACAAAAAAATCTTAGCATACTTGAAAATAATTGAACAAATCAAAAACACTATTCATGAGCCTATTGGCTCTTTTTATATAATTAATAGAAAAAGAAATAAAAATAAAAATAAAATACAAATAGATTATAGAACTCTGACAAATAGATATAAAGGGTCTGTTTGGATAGAACTTATTTTACTGAAACTGAAAACTGAAAACTGAAAACACTGTAGCAAAATAATTTTTAAATGTATAAATAGTGCTGTGGGACCCATTTTTAATGAAAAAATTGATAAAAAAATGAAATTTGTGAGTCCGTGAACAGTGCACGGATGCACTGTTCACGGAAGATTGGTCAAAAGTTGTGGCTACTGTTCATGTACAGTACATGAACAGTAACCGCTGTTGGGGTAAAATGCGTGCTCAAAAAAAAAAAAAAAAAAGGGAAAACGCAGCAAACAAAACGCCGTATCCAAACTACCTCAAAAAGTCGAGGAATTGCACCACGCCACTAGCAATATTTATTTTATGGGAATTTATTATTATTATTGTTATTATTATTATTATTCTTTTTTAGAGAGTTTTAACTTAGGGTATCCGTTCCTAATGATAACTCTTTATTATCAGAATAAGACATTAATTAGTTTTTGATATAGGCGATGATTGAATTTCAAATTTATTATACAACTATTAGAGACTTTACTAGTTGAGTTAACTGGAACTCACATTATTATTATTATTATTTTTTTGAGAAACAAAAAAGGGGACTCGCGTGTGGCAGTCATTGTCCCACGTCCCATAGTATATTTCGGTAAGCCTATGGGTACCACCAGCTCAAACCGCAGCTCGGAGACCTCGAACTCACACACATCCTAGTCTCTATTGGTTTTTTGGACTTTCCAAGGGATTAAAAACAACAAGGGATGGGGTCCATGTGGCGTTAGCTCGAGTGCGACTCCAATTCTAACCCCAATTATAAAAGCTTATTATTAGAAGTGATATTAAGAAAAAAGGACAGATTTTTTTTTTTTTGAATTGGTTTGGATATTTAAAAGAATAAAACAACTCTAGAACCATAAAAAAAATAAAAATAAAATTAGCCTCATCACATGCGCTTCGCGTGTGTGATGAAGCTTTTTATTATTTATTTTTTGGGTTTACACGTTTTACTCATGACAGTTTAATTTTATTTTTTATTTTAAGAAGAATTCGTATTAGTACTTGACTACTGATGTGAAAGAGAAATGTGGAAGTGAGAAAAAAAACAGTTTAGCTATAAAAAAAATGGTACGTTTGTGGAAATTTTTTTTTTTTTTTATTTTATATTTTTTCAAAAGTTGTATTAGGACTTGATAACTAACGTGAGAGAGAAATGTGCAAATGAGAGAACAAACTGTTTTTATTTTTATTTTTTACTTTAGCTAAAAATTAGGAGTTTTTAAATTACTAATGTAAGGATCGAGTTTGAATCCCTGACCCAAAGGATGAACAGGCTTAGGCCCAAAAGATTCAAAATAATAAATTTGTAGAGAGTGGGTTGGAAAACTGGGTTAGAATGAGTTGAGTGGCAAATTAAGTGGATTCAAGTGACAGAAATAAAAAGATAAATGGATTTCAACTAAAGAAAGTCGTCCTCGAAGAGATTCGAGGAGATTAGTTCTCGTATCTTTATCTTAAGTATGATTATAAATTTATTTCCTAATTGTTACAGTGTTTCTCTTTTCATTTTTCCTCTCCCCTTTTCATGGAGGGTCTCTTACATTATATAGTCCCCTTTGAACGATTTTGGTTCTTCACTTGTTGATCATCTAAGCCACTACTTGAGTGCTTGTCTTATCAGACACCCCTTTTGTGAGTTGGGATAGCCAATACAGCACTGTTCAGGAGTTCTTTTCACATTAATGCAGTCAGGAAGTTAGCTGCAGAGCATTTAATGTGGTTGTAGCAGCCTTTTCCTAGACGTTTCTCGGCTTCCATCCCTCTTGTATGTTTATAATGCACATCTTTGCTAGTGGAATTTCCTAGAAGGTCACTTTGAACGATATGATATACACTTGACCTGTGCTTGGCTTATCCGAGGAAACAACCTCCTCGGACCACCTTTCTCAATCTTTTCACTTGCACGTTACTCATGGGACTCTGAACTTAACGTCCTTATTACTGTTTATTCGTCCTCAGACACATTAACGTCCTCGGTCAAACCCCAAGGCCCAATATACAATCCTGAGCTCTTATCCCTACAACTAATTTTACATATCTAACTCTATGATTAAAGTCTTAAAAATGAGTGAATTTTAGGGTATTTTGGGCATCTAAATTGAAGATTCCAAATAAAGAGAAACCTCTTAAATAGTATTCCTAGTATAGATTAAACAAAATATTTAACAATTGCTTACTGATAGGTTGTTAATAGAAAAGAAACCTCAAAAAGAAGAAGTTATTAATGATAAATAATAAAGTGATGCTTTCAAAAAAATGTTAATGCTGAAATAAACTGAACGTTAGATAAAAAATAATAAAATATGTGAACTCAACTATTCTAAAAATTTTGTATGTAGAGTGCATTTCGAAATGGATGAAAAGTTGGCTTTCTGCTTATTTTTTAGAGGCCCCCGTGAATAAGCTAAATAAGCCCAAAGGGAGAAAAAAGCAAGCAAAATAAGCTAACAATACCAGCGGGTCCCACTGTTGGCAACGACAATATTTGTGATTCTGTCAATGGTAACTTTATTATTTGCAGGTAAAAAATTAAATAGGTTGTCCTTAAACGGATCTGTAACATTACTCATATTTTAACTCACTAGGTGTCAACTCAAATGAATTTTTATTTATATTTTAATTATATTATTTATTTAATAATTATATGAATTATTTAAATAATTTAATGAGTATGTGATTTAATACACTAATATAATTTTAAGAATAGTCATGTAATGAGGTAAAAGAGATTCCTACCACCAAAGAAAATTTATCTTAACCCCCTAAAAAAAGAAAAAAGAAAAACGAAAAAAAGAAAAAGAAAAAGAAAAATCTTGAATCTTATTATTTTTTCCCCTTTAATTCCCTAGAAGTTAGTTTTAGTCATAATTAGTTAAGCCTGTATAACACGGTTTTGTTCATAAACTTATATAATTTATTTGAGAAACAAACGCAAATCTCTATATATAGCATGAGTGGCTACTATTTGTAATTTTTCCCACAATTGTTTTGAATATATATATATATATATATATATATTTAAAACTATTATATTGAATCTAGAATTATGGAAAAAAAATTGAATCTAGAATTAGGCTAGGTGTGATTATTTCTCACTATTATTTCAGTAAATCATAACGACAGGATTGAATATAGAATTAGTCTATATAGAAAAAAGGTATATCATATTATCATAATATAGGTAAAGAAATTAAAGCATTGACTCCACAGTGTAAGATGACACAACTCTTTGTAAACAATCCATTATGTTTAGAGTTAAAAGACCTAAAAATTAATTCAAAAGGAACAATCCATGAATTCTTGTAACATATATTATACATAAGGTATGGATAAGTAATACAAATAATAGGGTATAACAGTGATGCAGCTCATACTTTAAGGCAGTAAAAAGTATAAACTTCTATAACCTTGTGGCGTGCAAAGAATACTTTCTTGCGTGGTTCCAATACACGGATACTACTTCTCCAATTCTATTAAAAAACTCATTTAAAGCTTCTTCGTCAATCTTTTTCATAAATACAAATGATGGGTCATTCAATGATTTGTTTTCTTTTCCAGACTACAGTACTGATTTGTTTTCTTTTCCAGACTACACTATGTACTGTACTCTGGAAAAGAAAACAAAACAAAAAACACTTTGTACAATTTTGGGGTTTGCACAAAAGCAATTTATAAAGGTGACATGAGCTTACTCCCCCTCAATGATTTCCCAAATTCAGTTTCGTATGATATTTATTAATTAACTAATTACTTATCATTTGAGGTCAAGAGACTCAAGGCTACATCCTAGTGAAAGGATCAACTGCAGAAAATGGAACCCTTGGGCTAATGACCACATCAAATTGAACCATTCACTAAGTTCATATGATTAAATATTGAGCTTTCAAATGTGTAATACAAACGTGTAAGAGTGACTTTTCTGGGAATGCCCCATCCATACTTCACTGCTTCAGCATTCAATAAAACCTGAATCATCGATTTATCATAATCAAATCTTGCAAGAAGAAAGAAGGCGGTAAAATTATGACAACAAATAAACTCTGTTACAATAGCTCTGACACCCATACACATTGTTTAGAGCTTCTCTGTAATCATCTTCAAAACACAAGCAACTGTAAGCTAACAGTAATTTCCATGGCCTGGGGCAGTATTAGAATTTTGGGTAGAATATGACTCGGGCAGAGCTTTTTGTCTTCCACCAATAAATTTAAGCTGGATCATATGCTTTTAAGAAAGAAGAGAAAGCCCTTTGTCTAAAGAAGAATCCCCTGCTCATAGCATCTTGTGTTTTCTTTTAGATATTCCACGCAACGTTGTTCGAAAATAAAAGATGGCCAGATATAAATCCTCCGGCACACTTCTTGTCAATGAGTGTCAATCATTCCATCTGTGGCTTGACAATGTTGCTAGCTTTTTGCTTCCTCTCACAAGCTAGGTTCATACTTGTCACTATGTCTTCCTCATCCATACTTGTTAACATAATCTTTGAGTTAATTTCACACATTGTTTTTCTTCCTATGATACTGCCTGACTCAATAAGAATTTGAGTCCGCACCAACTATTAATATTGGTGATTCAGCTGGTACGGATACTTTTGGATCACTCTGTTTCCTCTTCTTTTCATTTTGGCGCCACTTATTTAAAGCTTGGTCAGCCTTGGAGACGATTTTTGAGACTGTAAACCCTGCAACATCAAAAGTATGTGATCTATAAGGTATTAAAGAATTGCGAAGCACAACATCAACTCCTTCATAGGTCCAAACACCTAAGACTGCCTCGAACTCCCTTCTCACCCATTTCCCAAGCTCTTCAACTCACTTCTCCCCAATCGGCGGCTGAAGCAAGGGTAAATTCACAATTGATGTCACAATTATATAATACACATTACATAACCATAATGCAGCATGCATCTTCCATAAGAGCAAAATGAGATAAGTATTGATAAGTAGATAAGCATCTATCATCTTAGACTCAGGCCTATAATAGGGCCAGTGTACCACAAGTGCCAAAACTGGGCACTGAGATTTGTAGAATAGTCTCCCCCCTCACAATACACACACAGAAGGGGGAGAGGGGGGGTACCAAATTAAGGCAAATGCCTGTGCAAAACTGCTGTATGCCAGTTGAATTCTAAAATGGCCAAGAGGAAAATCAATTTTGGCTAAATTGCCACATCCAGGCACTATCCTATATACTACATGGATCTCAAGGATCGACCTAAAAGAAGCCATGATTAAATTATTATTAGGTGCTTCAGGTGTAAGAAGAAAAAATTCCCCCATTCATAAAATTTTAGTTACATAGACTACTGATTATTAGAATAAAAAAACCATGAGCAAGCAGGGAATCACAGAATAATACCTGCAACTGAAGGCCAAAATGTTCTTCTGGCATTATCTGTGCGTTTTCCTGTTTTTCCCATGTGTAATGGGAGATAAGGAGATGCCCACAGGCCCCACACTGTGATGTAGATAGAATCTACAGATGATTCTTCTATATCCAGCCTCATAAGGACAGCAATATGAGCTGTATGACCAGCCTGTCACAATTCAAATGATAAAAGCATGAGCTAGAACAGATATCAATTGGTAAGGAAAACAGAGAATAACAAACTATCAAATAACTGCTAGAACCATCAAATAAAAAACTATCTTTGAAACAGTGAGTTTTGACACAGTATTCTTGCAGTAGTTATTAAATAGTCTTGGACTTGTAAACTATACAACAAACTCACTCATCAGTCATCATCCTGTTCTTATAAAGGAGGAGTTGCATTAGAGCTCAAAACTCAATGGAAAAACATTTATTACAAAACTAATCAAATAACATTGCGCATCAGCATCTCTACTTAAAAGCTAAAATCAATTTTTTTGGTAAAGAATTGACTGGCATGCTGCTGCCTGGGGTGCAAGACAAATCAAATGCTGCTCTCATGTCACATAATAACAAGAGAAAGGACAAAATTTAGCTACAAAATTGTAGCTACATATTTTGAAAATTTAACCGTTGAATTGCATGTTCTTTACGTTTTTAATACATATGTCTAATTTTGTGTCAATTGGATATTATTTACTATATGATCAATAGACTTATATTTTATGCATAATTTCAAATCACAAGAACTTGTAATTTAAATAATTTATTAATCACATAGCTATTGATCTTTAATTTTCTAAAAATTTTGCAAGTATGGAGCATATAAGAAGAAGATATAATCCAATTATGGATTTATCAAAATTCACCTCCAATAAAAAAATATTGAGTAAGGTTGTAGCCTAAGGTTATAACTAATTTTATAACTAAACTTTGTCCCAAGAGAAATCAAAGTAAATTATTTTGTAGCTAAACTTTGTCCCAAGAGAAATAACAAGCTAAAAGCAGATGCAGAAAAGGACAATTATCAGGAATAGAGAAAAATAAATAAAACAAAAAGAATCATGACCAGCCTTCCAGTAAATATTTGTAATGAGAAGGATACAAGGCTGGAAAAAGGAAAGTTAAATACAAAGTATAAATTCACTCTCCTTCCAGCACAAAAAATATACATTGCAAACGGCAAAATATTTATAAACTCTACTAATCCAAGTAATTACAGACTCGAAGATTTAAGAATTACATTCAAGTCTTGCAGAGAATATCTTTCTGGTTTACTGTCACCAAATAAACCCCAATAAGGCACACTCAGTGCTAGGAATACAACCAACCCCATCAAAGTACCAGTCAGGCAAATCCATGACCATATATTGTAACATTTGATTGAGCTAAGAAGGAAAAAGAAGAAAATCTTCCCTTTGATTTATTTGTAATTGTTTCAAGTACAATTTGTTCACCATTGTGAACATGATGTACTTATTATCAATAAAACTTATATCACCTATAAAAAAGAAGAAGAAGAAGAAAATCCTTAGCATCGAGGTGATCAGGTAATCTAACTACATATGATTTTACAGCAACCTTTCCACCTCATAATCTTTGCACATTGAATTGGCATGAATCAACTTTAACTGACCAAATGATTTATGGTGAGCCTTAAAAAAAAGGTTCCTTACAGCTGTCTGAGAATAAAAGCAAAGTCACCAGTAAGCAGGCAATGCAACACCAAACTGAAACTCTAGGTAACAGCTTATGCTGTACCCCTACAGATATCAAAAGATTGATGTAAAAATGAGACCTTGACCCCCATTTAACGAATGCACAACAGTCTAATACTGATCGAAAACCTTAAATTCTACAAAAGGAAAAAGACATAACTCAACTCAATTAAGCAACATCTTTAACTATCTTGCTTGCATCATTTGGTCATATTTAATATCACCTCTTCAGCTCCTCAGTTGAATAAAAGTAAAAACATCATTTTTCACTTCAAAATTGTAAAGTTTGAACTAAGCTACCTAACTGAAATCCCCCTCGCAAAAAAATCTAGAACCTTTAAACATCTAGAAACCAACTGCTCTCATAACAGCTGGTTGATTCTAAAGGCATTGCAGTGCATAATCTTCTATACTTCTATTCATGATTCTCAATATGAAAAAATCAGACAACCTTTAAATAAACATATAAAGAATATACAAAATCAAAATCAGACAACCTTGCTTCCACGCCCCCGAATTGTCCTCTATCGTCTCCGAAACCAGACTCGCCACCTTCCTCTGAAACGAGCCATCGAAATCTGTAGCGCGTCCCTCCCGTCGAAGCCAGCCGCTTCCCAACCGTGTGATCAAAATCGAAATCCGGCAGCAAATTCTCCACCGTCGGATCCTTCACCTTCCCATAATGCCACAGCGAATGGCACCGGCCCGAATCAAAACCCGACTCATCGCCATTTTTGGGCTGAATTACGAGACCCCTTTGAGGGAACCTGGAAATTCCGATTCCTGAGCAATGTGAACGAGATGGGTATGTTAGTGATAATCGGGATTCTTCGCCGAGGGCTTGAGGAAAAAGCCAGGGTGCTTAGGATTTGAGTTTTGCATGTGAACCCCACAACCAGGGCAGACAAGGGAAGTGGGTTCCTCGTAATTTCCATCGCGGGTAAAGGGTATAGATGGTATTGAGGAAGAGAAAGATTTGAAGTTGAAGAGAAATGGAGATGGTGGGGTTTTGGGTTGGGAGTTATTCTTGATGTTGGGCAAAGGTAAAGCGTTGTGAGAGAGAATAGAGGGAGTGTTTGAGCTTTTGGGATGTAGAGAGAGTTCGAGCTATGAATATCACCATATTTTTCTTCGATTGGTATTTTGTGTGTGTGTGTTATGGTTTGGTTTAAGATTGGTTTTTCTTCCACATTCTTTCTCTTTTGAGTTTATGAAATGGTTCAGGGTTTAAACGGCTATTCAAATTGGCATCGGATAAAAGTCCCTAGTAGAAAGGAGTTTCAAACATACTAACACTAAGATTAGTTTTTATTGGGTTTACCTAGATGGTTAGTTTTTATTGGTTCAAATCAAAGGAGTTTACCTAGATGGTTAGTTTTTATTGGTTCAAATCAAAGGAGTTTACCTAGGTGGTTTGTTTTTATTGCTTCAAATTTGAACCTAATACTAAGATTACTTTTTTGCCTTAACAATAATAATCAGTAACAACTTGCTACTTAAGATTTGTTGTAAAAATGTTATGAAAATATTGTGGACATATCATTTCTCATATTTAAATTAGGCTAGAATTAGGTTAGAGTAGAATTTCTATCTCGTATATATAAAAAAAAGGGATCGAATCAGAAACGGGAACAGGGATATTTTTCGGTTGTTTGACTGTTATGGTTTTTAAAACTATGGCAAAATTTGCTGAATAATAATTTTCTAGAAAAGATTTTGGTACATAGCATGCCTTTTGAAACTATTTTGTAAGTTGGATTGTTTTTGGAACTCGAGTTCCAAGCACTATGCAGCAATATTGAATGGAACTCGAGTTTGATAAACTCAAGTTCAAGCCCAAACTTGAGTTCCAAAAACAGTCTAATTTATAAAATAGTTTCATTGGTGTGCTAGTTTCCCAAAATTTTCCTAAAATCATGCTATCTGGCAAATTTTGCCTAACTATGGTCTAGTCCCACTCACAATAATTTAGTATTACAATGGTTTTACTTGCAAACAGTTTTTGGAGGAAAATTCCTCTCATTTCTTGGTGATTGATAAAACTATCCAAATATATTTCTAGATATATTTCCTTGCAACATAGTTACACACCATTCAAAAAAAAAAGAAAAAAAAAAGAATTTCAACAACACTACCCTTACCATTGATTTGTGCAGTAGAGCGTGCACCAAATAATAATATTTTAAACAAAGTTTGACTCCAAATATGTTAGGAGCAATATATTTTAACTTTTTACGTATCGATTTATAATACTATTTATGTATATTATTTTAAAAAAGTCATATGACTTATTAAAAAAGTAATGTGAGTAAAACTACTTATAAATGGTTTGTTTAATCGTTACATTATGAGTTGTAGTAAGATAGTTTCAAATATGTTTGGAACCAAAAGTTGAAAATAAATTGTATTTAACTAACATCGGGACAAATGGGAGACTCCCTTTGATTCAAGAGGGAAAAAGACTATCGTTTGTGGAAAGTGGCATTGTTTTGGAAAATTAAAGGTAATTATAGAAAGTCATGGCTATTTGATAATATGAGAAGTTCTTCATTTGTTTTGTTACTCGATGATTCAAGAGTAAGTCTTTATTTTGGATGAAACTTTTGTCAAGTGCTCTAGTGCAATGAACAAGATACAAAAGCAACATGTGGTCATTCTCGCTTTTATATTATATATAGATATAGATATATATACATACATTAATAAAGTCTATTGTAGTCGAATAAGAGATTTGTGGTTCAAATTTCACTTATATAAAAAACTAATTAGTGTCTTGACTTAATAATAAAGAATAATAATTATTAACTGACGTCATAAGTTGAATTTTTATTGTACCTATAAATTAAAAAAATTAAAAGAGTTGCTTCGGCAAATTAATGTACATCCCCTGAAAAAAAAAACAACGGTGTTTTGATGGGTGACACTCAAAATAGGATTTTTATTCGAAAAATAGAACACAGAATCAAACAAAGAACCAAAATTTTTAGGTATTTTGGTAATTGTGCATCCCTCACATCTAAATACCAATAATATGCCTCTATGAGTAAGAACAACCAAACAAGTGGATGAAAACATTGAAAAGAAAATGAAATTTCAACCACTGATATTAGGTGTAGTAGGCCTACTAGTCCAAAAATCGGTTACATCCTCGATTGAAACTGGCAGCCGCTTATTCCTTAACACTCGAACCTCATCACGATCGGGTGAAACTGGTTGCTGCACATTAAGGATCCCAGCATCATCATATGCCATCTCTTGATCCTCATGCGCATCCTTACCACTTTGAATCTTCTTTAAAGCCTCCAATACCTCATCCATGGAAGGCCTCGTTTCCTTGTCCTGTTGTAGACATTGAAAAGCTAACTTTGCCACCAAAATGGTCATTGTTCTAATTCCATCATCTGACTCAAATCCAAGATGTGGGTCGATCAACTCATGGAATGCACAGTTTTCAATCTTGTTTACAGCCAAATCAGCCAAATTGATTTCATGCTTTTGCCTAAATATATCAACGGCTGGCAGTGATGATATGAGCTCCATGAGGACAACCCCAAAGCTGTAGACATCACTCTTACTAGTAAGCTGGTAGCATTGGTCATATTCCGGGTCAACGTAGCCTGGTGTCCCTTGAGGAGCTGTTGAGACATGGCTGAGATCGTTAGGGAACAGCCGGGAAAGCCCAAAATCAGCAACTTTGACGCAGAAATTGTCATCAAGAAGGATGTTGTTAGTCTTTACGTCGCGATGTATGATTTCAGAAGCATGGAGGTAAGCTAATGCACTAGCAGTTTCTATAGCAATGCTCATACGAGTTGGCCATGTGAGTGAACCTGGTGTAGCTTGATGGCCTTGAATATGATCAGCAACGGTGCCATTGGGAATGTATTCATACACAAGAAGAAGTTCATGGCAGCTGCGTGAAGTGCAGCCATAAAGGGAGACAAGATTCTTGTGGCGCAATCGTGTTAGGATTTCAACTTCATTGATGAACTGCTCTACTCGTCTATGGTTGTGCCCATATAAGCGCTTGACTGCAACTTCCCTCCCATCATGGAGTTTGCCTAGTTGAGAAAAATATCATGTCAAAGTCTTTCTTTTTTATTTTCACATATTTTTCTTTAACCTTTTGTTAAGAAAGTTTGTACTGTAGTTTAAGTGATCTAGAAATTGATTCAATGAGTTGATTACCTTACCATGATAAACAGTTCCGAATCCTCCATTCCCAAGTTCTTTCTCAACATGAAAATTATTGGTAGCTTTTTCAAGTTCATTGTAGGAGAAAACAGGGACTCTAAAGTAGACACTCCACCCCTCCACTTCTGATCTTGAGGATGGATCAGAATATGTATTCCTTGCTAGCAATTTTGAAGAAGGATTTCTTTTCTTGTAAAGTTGCCAGAAAATAAAGAACAAGATAATCATGAAGAAGACTGCGCATCCAACAGCTAAAGCAGAGAAAGGAATTGGAGTTAAGTTCTGACTGAAAGGCAGCAATGGAGGAATTCAAGAGATACAAAATTTTTCTAATGAAAGTCACAAAGGAACTTGTGGGAAGAAATTTAAATATTGACAACATCTTCTAGCATCATTGTATTTAAGGCACAAGGCCATCTTCTAGGATTATAGTAGTGGAGAAAATGGACCCAGTAACAAAACTAATAGCAGAAATAGGAGAAATTATTTTCGCATGAAATGATACAATCAATTTCAAAAAGAAATATGATTGAAGATGCATCTTACCTAATGGTATCACCACTTTGTTGTTGTTTTTATTCTCTGCAACAGTAGATAGATACAAATATGTTGTTAGTTTCAACAATGAAGAAAGAAGTGACACAGCTAATTAAATTGGAATCCTTTGAGATCTTAACAGTGTTAGGCAAAAGCCCTTTCAAAACCAGCTCAGACATACCCGATCATAGGTTTCACTGAAACTTTATTTCTATCTCTCTCATAACCTAAATTTGAAACTACTCCAAATCAACTAAAGCTATTGCTGCAGAGTGGATTATGGCATGGAACAGACAGAAATAGTAGCAACACATGTATTAGGATCAACTTCAGCATAAAAAAAAAAGGAGTTTATATCTATGTATATGATCATGAAGGTACATGTGTGTATGCATCAAAGCATTTTTGAGTTATTCCATGTCTATACCTTTTCCTTCTTTACCATGACAACTGCTACAATCATCAGATATATGCAATTCAAGGTCGAACTCAGCAATTAAATTCAGTTCATCTTTATGTGAAGTCTCGTTCACTGGCAGCTGAATAGTTGAACATTCAGAAGATAAATTCTGAGAAGCCTCGTTTGAAGGACTATAGTAGATGTTATAGTGTTTGCAGGTCATTTTTTTAAAATTTCTAGGGGAAGTAATATTAAGATTGCATTTGAATAGGGTCCGACTGGGTGTGGTGAGTTTAAAAGTAGAAAAATGAGAGGGAAAAGCAAAATGGTCCAAGTAATGGCATTTATTGGATTTCAAGTATTCCGAAAGCGAATGGTCCTTGACACGGATGTGTTGTGTGGTGGTAGTGTAAGAGATGTTTAAAACTTCATATTGTCTCTCTCTCCACGCCCACGGCAAGTGGATCATCGGGGGTGTTTCGTCACAGTCTACTTGCATGAAATGGCAAAATGAGAATAATGGGGGTGGGATTTTGGTGAATGGGAAGCTAATGTTACCTAATTTTCCACATTGAAAGTGCCGACAATAATCGTTTTCTCGCTTTTCTTCTTCTTCAGCTGAGTGAAGCAGCACGAGGTGCGAGAGAGCAAAAAAAACAAACAGAGAGACAGAAGCCATTCCAAATTCTCGATTCACAGGGAAAAAAACAAGAATCTATTATTCTAAACTAAAACAACGTATTTGTATGAATTATTTTCTCGTTTCTTCACTATATAACATGTAGTTTCTCTGATTAACACGCCAGTTGACTTGGAAGTTGGATACGGAAGACTTGTGAAACCAGACTGAATTTAGAGCAAGGAGGGGTAGCCATGTGAAGAATGGCCTGTGCCTACTGAGGAGTTTCCTACTCACCTTCCCCATTGACCCACAACATAGAGAAATTTGACTCAGTCCGAGACTCTTACTAATGGTCAATTCTCATGTATAATTTAATAAATTGAGTTTAAATTTTTTGACTAACTTTTTCTGCTCTACTCTATATTTTATCAATAAAAATTTATCACATGTTCATCTAATTAATTAAATATTATCATTATTGACTTATTAATACTACCATTATTAATTAATAGTAGTATTTAATTAATTAAGTGAACATGTGACAAAATTTTTATTAGTAAAATATAGAGTAGAGAAAAAAAAAAGGGACAAAAGTTTGAAATTTCAAAAGATTAAAAAAAAAAAAAATTAGCGTTACGCGTTTGTCTCATAAAACAAAAAGGTTTGCTTATGGTCTACTACAATCTTTTGTAAAGTTTACAGGAGTTGCGAAAAATAGGTGGAAACCCGTTTAAAAGAGGTCAAAAATTTTTTGGCATCTTCGAAAAAATTATAACGTGGTGGGTACTACTGGGACATAGACATGTCTTCTGGGCCATGGCCACTTGTGAAGTAGGAGACGGGGTAAACTGAACGTTTTGACAATGGAACACAATTTATGGTGAAATAGGTGAATACTTCTATTTCAGAATTGTTTAAAATTTTCCGTAGACTCTTGTCTCTGTGGATATTTTAAACAAAACAGAGAAATGGGTTTACCTTTGTTTCGGCGTATGGTTATATTTCTAGTTCATGGGCTCTCTTTGTTCTGCGAGAGTGAAGATAGAATGATGAAACATCATCCACATCTCATTTCTTAATTAATAAATATTTAAACGTGTGCAAAAGAAGCAAAAGCATGTTGCATATTCCAAATAAAAATGATTAAATTCATGAGTTGGGCTTTAATTTCAAATGTAATTCATTTCTTTTTCTTTTCTCACAATTTCCCATCAACTTCAGTGAAAAAAGAGCAATGTAATAATATTATTATCTAAAAGAGGAAAAAAAGGCATGTGAAATTTGAGATCTCATTTAAAAAAAAAAAAAAATTGGAATGTATGAGACTCCAATCTACCAAATTACCAAATCATCAAATTATTGTAGCAATATTACTATTTAAATGGGGAAAAAAAAAATCAGCAATACAAAACAATGTTCGCATAGCTAAATCATAAAGTTCCAACCAAATCAAGACATTCCTCAATTTTCAAACAATGCCAAGTCTATCTTAGCTTGAACTCAAAATGATTTCATTTGTTTAAGTGTTGCATAAAATTAAATTTGTTTGTCTCAATATGATTCATTGAACATCAAAGAAAAAATAGTATTTCTAGTACAATGCTAACTATTTTAATATTTGATAAGAGTACTAGTATCAGCTGTATTACCCCAAATGCCATTTTAAAACACACAAATTTATTTTATCTATTTTACTACACAATTTTACAATACACTCTACATCAAATGTTTTATTTTAACGATACTTCACAGTAATGTTCACCCATGCCAAATTATTTGGCATTTAGAACACTTCATGTGAGATGTTTTTTGGTGTGCCAAATGTCAAATATTTGGCACACCTAATGTATGTGTTTAATAGTCATGTAATTTGTTCAAATAATTTAAATACATGATTAAAAGAAATTATACTTAAATCGAATTTGATGGAAAGTTTTGTCCAAAATAATGATTTGTGCAGTATATTAAGCCTATTTATATACCATAATTTTTGCATCCAAATATATATATATATATATATACTTCTTATAAAAAGAATATATAAAAAATTTATGTTAAACCCCAAGATTAAGAGATATGTCTGGATATATAAAATTGCGTTATAACTTATTCTTTCTTGAGTAGTCTTTGTTTTTTTTTTTTTTTTTTTTTGATAATTTAATAGTTACAATTAGGAGATAAATGATTAAAACTCTGAATGTTTTATTTGAAATCATTAAAAGATATCAACCAGTTAAACGAAAATGTTAATAATTTTAATAATCTATCAAAATCAATTTTTAGGGGGATGCCGGTCACGGTGGGGGAAGATATGGACCAGGGTTTATTACATTATTGTCAATGCTTAGTCATTAGTCGGGACCCTTTCACATAATTGACTGAGACCTATATAATTGTTGCAAGGATAGTACGACACTTTTCTTGCTTTTTTGTTCCGCTGCACATAGATTAAATAAAAATTATAAAAATGCCGGCGGGAAATTTTTTTATTTTTTTTGTTAGAGTTTCAATTTATGGCTATTGTTTATGTGATTTTTATTTTTTATTATTAGATTAAGATATTAATTTTTATTTTTTATTATTAGATTAAGACACTATTTTATTTTTGGTATAAACAAAAATTAAATTTCAAATTTTTTATTCAACTATTAAAAATTTTATTAATCAAATTAATTGAAAAATACGACTTGTCAATGTTGCTTGTTGGATGCAAATTTATCTCTTTGGAATTTATGATTGCAGCCTATAATTATTGTATTCATCGTTAGGAATCAATAGGAAGATGACAAGCAGTGGTCTTTTTTTTTTTTTATTTGATGGGAATGACAAGCAGTGGTCAGGTACATTATTGTTGGAAGCCTGTCATGCTGCGCAAATTGTGCCTGAAAACCAGCAGTGGTCTTTTTTTTTTTTTATCTGTTATCTCTCATGGCATTAACTGTGAATTTATTCAATTTCCATTCTATTGTGAAACCTCCAAGTTTGAAATATTTAGTCCAAAACTTGTATGTAGCTCGGAAAATTACTTTGTATCAACATTTCAGGATTTTTGATTATTAATTCTTAATTTACTTGTTTTATTGCTGGAAGATGTGCAATTGTGCATGAACTTAACTGATGGAGTTGCATCTTTCACCCGTGCCTTTGTTAGATTCATGACTCTCTATTTCTTTTTTCTGTTTTTGATAAGCTTCAATTTCATTAAACTATAAGGAAGACAGAGGGGGGGGGGGGGGGGGGGAGCTGCCTTACATGACCCTCTATTTCTAAGTTTGCTCTTTTTTTCCTTTTTTCAGTTCTAGTATAATTCTTTTTGGTGATTTTCCCTTTTTTTTTTTCAAATTGGATTTCCAATTTAAAAGCTTCTACTATTTTGTTCTTGTTATTTCTTTTAGCTTTGAATGATGGCGGTGGCTTTATTTTATTAATGACTGCGTTAGAATGGTGCTGGTATTTGTGTTTGGTTTTAATTAAATGACTGGAATTTTTATATCATAGTCTAGACATTTGGGATGTATTATTTTGTGTATAACATTATAGACATTTGGGATGTAATTATTGATATGGTGTAATTAAATATATTTAGTTTCTTGGTTTAATGTGGTATTGTATTTGCTATTGGAAAATTTGAATTGTGGTTCATTACAGTTGCTATAAAATAGGTATTGGAAAATATGTATTGTAGTTACATTACAGGTGCTAAAAAATTAAATTTTTTTTTTAAAAAAAAAAACGCCTATGCCAGCGTTTTTAAAAGCGCTGGTATAGGCCTTTTAAATTTTATTCATTCAAGACCTATTCCAGCGTTTTCAAAAGCGCTGGTATAGGTCTTTTAAATTTTATTCGTTCAAGGCCTATGCCAGCGCTTCAAAAGCGCTGGCATAGGTAGTACCTATTCCAGCGCTTTCAAAAGCGCTGGTATAGGTTATATTCACATTTTCGTAAAGGTTGTGCCGACACAAGTAAAAACGCCGAAACAGGGTCTGAAAAGCGCCGGGACCTGTCCCAGCGCTTTTAAAAAGCGCTGGTACAGGTCCGGCGACCCTATTCCGACATTCAAACCGCGGCGGTTTGAAGCGCCGGGAAAAAAAACGCCGGGATAGGAATTTTGACCCTATCCCAGCGCTTTTTGGGGCTGTCCCAGCGCTTTTGAAAACGCTGGGATAGCCCTGTTTTTTTGTAGTGACTGGAGTTCCAAATTTTATAGCACTAAAAAGACAACTCAATTTTTAGCAAAAAAAGAAAAAAGAAAAAAAGACAACTCAATTAAATAAAATTTTCACCA
This sequence comes from Quercus lobata, assembly GCF_001633185.2. Classification (NCBI taxonomy): domain Eukaryota; kingdom Viridiplantae; phylum Streptophyta; class Magnoliopsida; order Fagales; family Fagaceae; genus Quercus; species Quercus lobata. The sequence continues at coordinate 10,217,807 of NC_044904.1, read as the reverse complement.
ATAAGCAACTTTCATTTTAGTTGTTGTGAAAATATTATAGTAATAATAAAATATTATGACATTTTGATAATACAATACCTTTACTTTTAAATGTGTTAGATCCCAATATGATATTTATTATTTTATTTTGACCCATAAGGAATTAACACATAGTTCACAATATTTTCATAATATCTCCATGCTTACATTTTACTGACAATGTAAATTTATATAGTAGAAAAACAAAAATCGGCAAATGTTGTACACATTTGTTAAATGTGTACAATATTTATCATTTTTTGCAAATGTGTACAACATTTACCACTTTTGTGTTAATGTAAATTTATATTGCAAGCATAACGTAAACATAAATTTAAAAAAAAAAACCAAAAACAAAAAAAGCTTAGCATACTTGAAAATAATTGAACAAATCAAAAACACTATTCATGAGCCTATTGGCTCTTTTTATATAATTAATAGAAAAAGAAATAAAAATAAAAATACAAATAGATTATAGAACTCTGACAAATAGATATAAAAAGTCGTGGAATTGCACCACGCCACTAGCAATATTTATTTTATGGGAATTTTTTATTATTATTGTTATTATTATTATTATTCTTTTTAGAGAGTTTCAATTTATGGTGCTCGCTTTTGATGATAACTCTTTATTATCAGACCAAGACACTAATTAGTTTTTGATATAGGCGAAGATTAAATTCCAAA